>NC_081782.1:15295594-15595594 GCF_963082965.1 Carassius carassius
TAATGGCCCACTGTTCCTGGCCGTCCCCCTGAGATATTTGCAGCAGGTTTTAGACACTGGGTCTGTTGTTGGAACAAAATGTAAGACCTGCCGAATGGCATCCATGCACCTCCGTGTAACAAGTAAATCATCTCCTAGCTGGAACCAAAATAAACAAACATTTCCCATTGTGAGCATGTTTCCATTACAGCACATTGTTTTTGCAGGCTTTGTATTGCACCCTAGTGGTCATGATTTATATTATGGAAATCAGAAAATAGTTATTTTGTTTGGTGAGTGAAGTAGCATTGAGAAAGATGTTTCAAGAGTTTTGAATTCACTTAGTTTTTACTGGTGTGTAAATAACACATTTTTTAAATATATTTTTGATTATAGAGGCTAAAAGAAGACCTTGAGAGATCTGCAGCAGTAAACAGCAATTTGGGTTCACGTGTTGCTCAATGCAGTCTCAACGGATTGGCAGATTTCCTGTACAGGTGGGAAAGTGACACTTGAAATATGAGACTGCCATTCAAATGTTTGGAGTCAGAAATTAATACTTTTATTCAGCCAGATGCATTAACTTGATCAAAGGTGACACTAAATAATTCTAGAGTGTTACAAATTACTGTTTTTATTTCAAATACATATTGAACTTTTATAGAAAAATATTACAATTGACACAACAATTTAGCATTGAGTAGCAAATATTTAGTTTTCAACATTGATAGTATTAGAAAATGTTTCTAAAAATCAGCACATTAGAAGGATTTCTGAAGCATCATGTGACATTGAAGACTGGAGTAATGATGCTGAAAATTCTGCTTTGCCATCAAAAGAATAAATAACATTTATAACATATTCTAATAGATTTTAATTTGTAATATACATCTATTTCAAGTATTTTACAAATACGGTGACATGTATGTACGTAATAAAAATAACCTGCAGTTAAACATTTGGTATATTAAACTGGTATACTTAAAGTGTGCTAAATTGGAAAAACTTATTTTGCACTTTAATTGTGCAGAAGTCCAACTAAAGATATACCAAAGTAAATTTGATCATGCTAAAGTGGAGCTATTGCATATAAACTTAATGTACACTTCAAATATCTTGCATTTAAATACATTAAAACACATTTTAGGCTTAATAATAAGAAATATGCAGTGTGCACAAATATTACTCCAAATAAAGTTGAATTATAGATATCATTAAAGTCTCAAGCGATATGTAAGTAAATATATTAATAGATTTCAACTATACTTAGTATGAAATAAATGTATTTTAAATATATTACTTTTATGTAGTAAAAGTAAAAAAGTACTTTTTTACTTTTTTACTAGGTATAATAGTTCACAAACTTACTGTTTTACTATGTATTAGGCTTTATATGGGGTTCCAAGTTAGGAGCCACAATTATAACCCATGATTGGCTAGCAATGACTAAAAATGTATTTATTTCTTAGATAAATAAATGTTCATTCTTCAGTTAGATAATGTGTCATACTAACTACATGCCATTCTTAAATGCATTGTTTTTGCTGCAGTTTTCAGAGAAAGGTGGAGATGTTCCATGAGATGCTCGTAAACAACTGTGAGGTAAATGAAGATGGTTACATCGCTAAAACCATCGCTCTTGTCAACTGCTGTCCAACATTCAGGTAGGCTTCCTTAAGATCCTTTATTTCCATGATGTGTGTTTTTTTATTATTATTCTAGAATTTTTTATAACATAAACTGCTGTGTTTAGGAGCTTTGTGGAGCGTTGTGGCCAGTGTGACCCCTCAACCAGCGAGGACTCGATTCGTAGAGCCAACACAGCTCTGGACAGGATAGTCAGCTTGAGTGTGCGAGTGCTGAACGACAGACTTTTTGAACATATCAGGGTGAGGCTGCCACAGATCACCCCACACTTCCTCACATAGAAATGCACGCACGTACATATTTTTCAATACCTTATGTTTTTCTTGCGTCTCTGTCCAAGAATATAAAGAATATCTTATCAGCATTTCCCCTATGGGCTGTTCTCAAGGATGTTGTTTTGCACAGCTACTCTGACTCTCAGACACTAAAATAACAGCACTATGTGAAAAACACTAGTGAATTAGATGTTTCTGGCCTGACGCCGAACAGTATTCAGTGTTTGCTGCACAGACTGGCATTACCAGCTCTCATGGGCCACATAGTTTCGCTGCATCCTTTTTTACCAAGATGGGACTCAAACAGGAAGTTAGCCGCACTCTCTTGACTCTAAATATGAAAGCACTAACATCCTGGTGAAGGCAAATATAGTACATTCCAGAGTGTACTGTGCATGTCATTCTAATCAAGATCGTTCTGTCTCATTTCACATAGCCCTTATTTGATAAGCTGATTAAACGAAAATGGCTGAGCAACACTGAGCCTTTTGAGCAAATCGAGGCGCTCATAAAAGAGCACTTTAAGAAGTTTCGCAGGATGGACAATCCACCTTATGAGGTAAACTAAGATGATTTCTTCCCTCAATCTGCAAATTTTTCATAAATGATTCATAAAAACATGTGTTTCAATGCTTTGTCAAGTATGCTTTGATTCTTTAATTCTTATGTCTACACAGCCCTTGTATTGTATTGGTTCATCACAAATATTTTTGCACGATTACTGCTTAAAACCTATATAGATCTCTCAACCTTTTCTTTTTACATAAAACAATTTCAGCTCAAATCAACTGTATGTCTAATTGTCGATTTAGCCATGGATAATGTACCATTATATAATGTCAACCAGTTATTATCCAAAAATAAACCACTTTAGGGTGAAATAAGATTGATCTGTTTCAAATAAGATTGATCTGTTCTCTTAGGTCCTGGTTGGGGAGGTGCACCGGCGTGTAATGACTGAATATGTGCGGGCCATCATGAGGGGAAGAATCATCTGCACATCGCTCAAAATGAGGAAGAGGATGGCTGGACGCCTTCGTGACGAAGGAAAGCACCTAAAAACACTCTTCAATGAGCTTGTAAGTCACAAAGATTTCTCCTGCTAACATGGGGAGCTTTTTCTGAAAGCATCGATAGCATTGATAACTGTTGGTTACCACAGAACTTTTTTTTTCTTTTTTTAAACGCACGCCTGTTCTGTTAAATAAATAAAAAAAAGTCAGATTTTATATTTATATTAATATTTCAGATATTAAAAAACTTTTATTTTTTATATTTTCAGATTTTGTTTTTATTTTAGTTTAGTTTTTAGTTTTGTGATGTGCTTTTTTATTACTTTTTAGGTTTAATATATTTTTATTTCAGTTTTAGCGTTAGATTTTAACTAATTTCCAGTTAGTAATTTTTGTTATTTTACATAAACCTAACTAAGTTCTAAGTTTTGTTTAGTTTTATTTAACAATAACCCTGCTGTGATTAAATATGTATTTAACTAGTAAAGTAATGCATTAATAAATTTACAATTAAATATTTAAATTAAATACTAAATACGTTACTTTTCTAAATACGTTACTTTGTTTTCCCATTTATTCACTGACATCTCTCCTGTCCCTGTGTTGGAAGAAATCGGGAGTGAGGTACAGAGACAGAGGTTCTCCCTTCAGTCTGAGGCTTATTCATTTCACTTTTGATGTGAAAAAGTGCTTGCAGTTGCCAAAAATAAAACTTTTGTTATTAAAAAAATATAAGCAAGCCCAGACCAGGTTACAAAAAGTAATGCAAAAGTAACCTGCGTTACTTTTCATAAAACCTAACTCAATAAGGTAGTTTTTCATACAGTACCGCAAAATTGTAATGCATTACTGGTAACAAAGACACCATAAAATAAAGTGTAACCTCATTTTATTTTTATTAGTATGGCATTTTTCCTATTAAATCCTTATTCCCAGATTCCCAAAATGTCACGTCCTGTTTTGAGCTAGATTCGGAGTATGTTTTAATCACTCATACACCGTCTCTAGCCGACAACTTTCCAAACAGAAGAGATTCTGAAGAATGGGTTCTGCTGGAGTGGGCATGGAGGCAGACGGACAAACAGGGCTTTGGCTCCAAAGGGCATCTCTGTGACCCACCCAAACGCTCCTTTCCCCTGTGCAGCGTCTGCCTCTTGCTTCAGTTAAAACATCTGTTTGTCACCTCGGTGGACAACAGGATGCCATTGTTTATGGAAGTATGTCCTGGCCTGGGTCTTTGAAGTCATGACTTGCCTTTAAGGTCAAAAAGAGAGTCAGGAAGAACTGCCTTGGTGTAATGGGCATTCAGATATTTACCCTCAATTGGAACAACATGTGCTCCTATACTTAATCCTCTAGGTTTTTGTTTTTCCAGAGACAAGGGTAAAAATAGTCTTCGGGGTAATTTGGGCGCTGTGATCTTTGGCTATCTGTCAGAAGTCATTGTATAATGTATTTTTGGAAAGCGTCTTTAGTACCAGGCAGTCGTGTTTAATCTTAACGTTCATCTGTACATTCCTGTTGCTGTGTATGAAGATTTATCTGGTGACTGATCTGATGTTATCTTTGTTCGTCCCCATCCAGGAATCCTCCGCCTCATGGCTCGACAGCGCTATTCCTCACTTATCGGAGATCATTCTTTTGGAAGACACTCCCTCCATCCAAATGGAAGTTGGCGTCCTGGTACGGGAATTCCCTGACATACGGTGAGTGTCTTGAGGGGCGGTGTGCCACTCGGCCGGGACACATTGTAAGCCCTGATATGATTAAGGTGAAAAGTGGAGAGCTCGGGTCATCTGACAAAACATGGTCATTCTGTTTGACAGCAAAGAGGGGCTTGTAAAAGCAAACAAGACCTTTGCAGTTTCCTGATTTTTATGGGAGGCTGTTTGGCTACCCCAGATTGGCATGAAAGGTGTACAGTTGCCCAGCTCTGGATCCTCACAAAGACAAAGCAAAAACACAGGAATCCTGCCAGGGCCTGACCTAAAGCGCCACGGTTTAACCTAGAGAAGGCAGTTGCCTAATCAAGATCCCTATACTGCTGCAGAACCCAGAGGAAACTCTCTTTTGTGGAATGTGTGCTAAATAAAGCTTGAAGCTACAAATACATGACCCAGATGTGCTGCTATTGTTTAGCATTAGCAACACCTTTGGGTTTTAAACTGATGAGCGTGTGGAATCTCTCCCATCTACCGTACATACAGTACATTCACACATTTTATGATCTACGGAAACTTTGAATAAACAGGAGCCAACTCTGGGAATGTTAAATTAGGATTCTTTGCACCCTGTTGTTTCAGCTGTACATATATATATTATATATCAGGGCTTGACATTAACGCTTCTCCGCTTGTCCGGGACAAGTGAATGTTTTGGACGGGCAAGTGAAAGATTTATTTATTCGCCCAATCGGACAAGAAACTTGAAAATGTCAATACCAAAAACAATAATAACTTAATAATAACTGCCTTTATTTGTGATATAGGTATGTGATATATATAATTTGCGATAATATGTTAATTGGGGTTTTAACGATGTGCGATTTGACATTATCGAGTATATTGCAAAAATCAAACAAAACGCACCTACAGTGCGCACGCAAACATTAGGCCTATGTAAAGAAGTCTAGTAGGGTGACTAGTGCATGTGTGCATTTTTTCACTGCATGATTCAATTTTAAATGCATGAAGAATGTTCAGAAAATTCAAGATATAGTTAAACAATATCACATGAAGATCGAACATTGTTTTTTTTGCTCCAAAATTCAGCATGATTACAAATGTGATTTTATAAAACAAGAAGTTAATATTAATAGACACTATATTGCCTGTTTTTGATCTGTTTCGCCAACAGAAATAATTCCAAACACAGCCACGGCACTGTTTTGCGTCTCTGAGCAAACATGACGGTGATTCATTCCTGAATCAACTGTTTAAATGATTCGATTCGTTCAATCGCATACATGCAAAACAAAGCATGTAAAGAGAAATGGACTTAATGAAGGTCTATTCCAGTATAGTTTCAGCTCTGACCACTCACCATGCGACCATATTACGGTTTAACTAATGCAATAGATGCAGTGTTTCACTTATTTAGCCACTTATTATGATGCCGTACAGTTCTTGTTAATATACCAAAATGCCTCATATATGAGTCAAGAGTGAATAAATCTTTCTTGTGTTTCAGGAGGAAGCATGTTTCCGCCATCCTCAATATCCGTGGGATGACCCGACAAACAGAAAGGCAGGAGATCTTGAATATAGTGAAAGACATCGAGAACAGCGACAGCGTCATGCGGGTGTCCCGGGACAGGGCTCTCTTTGCTGAGGTGCCGGTGACGTCAGAAGTACACTGTCTAAATGTAGGCCTGAGCCGCGTGGCCCTCACCGCCTCGTCCCTCTTCTCCAGCATGCGGTTCCGGCGCAGAAGGACTCCAGCCAGGGAAAACCAGGATGACGTGCTGTAATCCATCTTAAATGGATGCTGGAGTCACCCAGCACACATAGAGCACTGGAGCCCATCAGCACAGCAAGTGTTTGCATGCGCCATGGTCATATCGTAAGGACATCTTACAGATGCACAGGATTGCAGGTTCTCTGAGAAAACTGAAAAATGACACTACAGTTGGCATCACTACAACTGTTTTTGCACAACTAACATTGCAAAAGCTTGTGTGAAATACAGTGGCACCAAAAATGTTTTGGCACTTTTAAAAGTGTATGATCGTCTTTGCATTATATTTCAAAATATCAAACCAAGTGCCATTTATTATAGAAAAAAAAATGTTAAACACTTTTTTTTTTACATGTAGTTTGTAAGTGATCAACAACATTTTGTTGTTGTAAAATGTTAGTGGAACATGTTCTTAAATATCACAACAAATTGTCTTAGGACCCATTGGTTAAGAGTCAAAAAGAGATCTGTGAAAAGGTCTATCCTCATTTCGTTCCTAATACAATGAAACTCATACATTCTGGGTATCTAAAAATGTCCAAATAGTCTTTGGGGCCACTATATGTTTTTCTTTTCTCTAATTAATGTATGTTATTGTCTGAATATATAGTATGAAATGTCTTTAAGGATCTTAAATTGCAGGGGTCCGAGTGTGTATTGTAAAAAATATATATATAACTACTGATCAAAATAATGCTTGGTTTTGGCAATTATTCGTTTTTTTTTATTATTATTATAATCATAGCATTTATCATTGTGACTTTTGTGATCTTAATTGATAGTTATGAAATTGTTTTTTTGTTTTTGTTTTTTTTTGCACATGACTGAAGACTGATTTTAAGGTACTATGCAATTGCAGTTATCTTTAATCTTTCAATTATTTTTATCATATTTAAATGGATAATTTTGTGGTCCAGTCATCTATTATTTTGTCATGAAAGATAAATGTATTTTGTTTGAGATCAGATTTACCTGTGAAAGAAATCAAGAGGGACTATTTATGTATTGCAAGACTTATTTATTGCACCTGTAATTTCATTCATCTGTAATAAATACTGAAAAACAACAACAATGGGAAACAAATAACTACAACCGAAAAAATTAATTGATGAATGATTGTATCACTTTAGAGACACAGACTCAGTGCATACAGACATAGAAGCTTTTTGTGTGTTTACCTTTAATACTGATGGACAGAACTTTTCAAACAACATTTATGGATTGTGCATTTACTCCGCCACAGAGATTGTCTTCGAAAAATATTTTTTTTTTATCCAACTTGTCTTTTCAGCATATTTGATAAGTCTGTATATGTTGCTGTGTGAGCACCATGGAAGGAAAATTTCAGTAAACTTTATAGGGTACTCTGCATGTTGCTACATATGAAAGACTTAAGACTTTTGACGTAAACTGATACTTTGGTTGGAGGAAGAAAAATATTTTACAATGTACACATATTAAATCACAAATGAATAAATGACAGAGGATCAGATATTTCTGTGTATGTGTGTGTTCATGAGTAAATCTTCCACTGAGTGTGTCAGATACACTGGGAGCTTGTGTGTTGCTGTGATTCGCTGGCTTTGACGTCACATCGACCCTCACGTCATCACCATCATCATCATCATCATCATCCAGGTTGCGCGTGTTTTTGGTCTCCGCTGTCCTTGGTGCTGAGCGCAAGTCCAAAGACGCATGCGCAAAGACTTTAGACAGACTAAATATTATTTATAACAGTGAAGAGTACAGTAATCAGTCATATTTTTAAAGAATGCTATGTCTTTGTTATGTATCTGAACTGTTTTGTTGTAGCCTACATCTGTGTGCTCCAACTTGATTTGAAAGTCGATGACAAAACCATCATCGTGAATTAACAGCTTGCTTTTTTAACAACTATTGATCAAAACACTTCATGAGGGAAAAATTAAATAAAATTTTGAATAGCTGTGAACACAAATATCAAACCATGTCTTTGGTCAATACAACAAGTTATTAACGATCGTTAATACACCTCAGCTTTCATACTCGAGCAGCATGTAATGATTTTCTATCATTCTTACAAGATAATATATATGTGCGGCACTGTCGTGTAATAAAATGCCATTAACATTATAGATCTGGCAGCAGTTCTTCCATGTGGGCTTCTGACGAATATGGAGTAGATTCATCCATTAACTGTCATGCATGAAATGGTCTTGTTTTAAAACGATTATCGTTTCAGTAGCCTAATTAAAAAAAGAAAATAAAAATTGAAATGAATTCTGCAACTTAAAATGTCGTTAGCTACAGGTAGGCTATTTATAAAATGTTATATTTATATATATATATATATATATATATATATATATATATATATATATATATATATATATATATATATATATATATATATATCAATATATGTATATATATATGTATATATATATATATACGTTTATCTGATGTAATGTGCATCTGATGTAATTATCTCCGTACTGCACACTAGATGGCGCACTTCTCTCACACACACACACACACACAAACGCATACAAAATCACTGACATCACACGTGTTCGAATGTACCAATGTGTATTTTTAGCTTACTATGTGATTAATAGCAGACCCTGTCACAAATGTACTTTCTTTTTACAGTAACTCATGACATGTCTCAAGAGAAAGAAGGCTGTCAAGAACCTAATGAAACACAAAAGAGCGCCCTTAGCATGTCAAAACACACAGCAGGGAAGAACGTGGGAATGGGTCAACTTAATGAACCCATAATGGGTGTGAAAAAACACCCCATAAAAGAATAAAACGCTTTAATGATGTCTCACGTTTAGGCAAAAATAATTGTTTCATTTTAAATGACAGTTTTTGACTTGACATGTTGTGAACTTTTCATTGTCAGTCAAAACGAATGAATTGGAAAAGTTTTTTTCTCTCTCTTTTGAATAAGAACAGCAGTTCACTCGTTTACTGACTCTGCTTTAAAAAAGTCCTTTAGCCCCATTCACCAAAGCCTTAACATAGTTGTTATGATTTTAATGACAATATGTCGTCATGTGTCCCTGCCCAGCTTCGCTCATGAATGATTCAGAAAGATTAGTTTCCATGCTCACAATAAACACAGCTCACCAATCAAACATAAGGTAGATGAGAAGCTGGTTTAACAAGTGAAACTGGAATAAATCAGATAGACAGCTTCCAAGATTTTGTAAACAAAATATTTATGTAGAGCATATAAAAAGTTATATAAATCATCTTAATTAACCTTAAAAATACATACGTTTTGAACTGTAGAAAGGAAATAAGTGAAAACAACTTGATCCACTTTATTTTATCCTTACCTGGTTATATTTACCATTAGTTTTTATTGTCATTCAAACACATTCAGTACATAACATTAAAAACTGTTAGCATCAAAATCATTGGAAAAAGGGGAAATATCTATCTATCTATCTATCTATCTATCTATCTATCTATCTATCTATCTATCTATCTATCTATCTATCTATCTATCTATCTATCTATCTATCTATAATATTGATATTATGACTCTATTATATATATTTAAATGATGTATGATATCATTGTACATTGTTATACATAAAATAACAATACCATGATAAATATTGTTATCTTGGGGTGAAGTGGGAATTTTTTTATTATTTATTTATTTATTCGTTCATATTTATTGTAGAAATACTGCGTCTCCACATTACATAAAACTGTAAAGATTTTAGTATAACCTGCCAGTGGTTTTCAAACTTCCAGGGGGTCACAAAGGACTCTGTTAAAAGGTTTAGAAAATAAAATAAGTAAAAATAGGTTTAAACTAATTATCTCATTATTGGCGATTAAAAAAACTTTAAATAAAAATTAGATAAGAAAATAAATTAATAAATAACATATAACAGTATGTATAATATTATAAGTAAAATAAAAAAAGTAAATTGTAACTTGATAGAAACTACAAATTACACAATGTTTTAAGTAATTTATCTAAATTAATAATCATATCTATAATAATAATAATAAACTATACAGACGGCTTTTCAATTTTTGGATCCCATCTAAAAGATCACAAATGGAGTTGAGGGCTGTATTGGTGAGTCGACTCTTCTGGAGCTTCATGAATCCGGCATCGACTCTTTGCTCTGTCGAGTCGGAGCCGAGTAGAGTACAGTACAGTTGAGTGGAGTAGAGTTGTGTCCCTGCGGCCGCCATTAAAGGATGCGACCAATGTATTCAAACAAACCTGTGAGACACAGCTGAGCATAGCACAGCCTCTTTTAACTGTACTTTTTAACTAGAACCTTTTACTTCCATCACCAGCGTCTCCGTGAATGGTCGTCGACGACAGTCCGAAGACCTGGAAAAGAACGAGTGATTTTGATTGAAATTTGAAGCTGAACTCTTCTGGCTTGAACTGTTTGTTGCTGCCTCGCTTAGCTTAGCCTGATGCTATGCTAAGCTAAAGGGGGAGGGCTGTATTCACCTCCCTTCCCCCTCGGACTGCTGAAATTACATTTTGTTTGATGTAACAAATCTTGGGGGGAGAACAATATCTCATCGCGGATCATGGTAAATGCGCGCGGGAAGTTTTCAGCGCAATTTTTCCTAGTAAGTGAGTAACCTCTAGCGGAGTAACAGCGGAGCTAAGCTAATTAGCTCGCTGGACGCGAAGCCGTCCTGCTGATCGTGTCCGAGAAACAGAGGCCCGGTCCAAACCACCTCGCATTATCTATTCCTGGGATCTGAAAGAGAGGATGGCCCGCCGGACTGAGCTTTGATGATGAGTTCTTGTTTTGTACCCAACGGGGCGAGCTTGGAGGACTGCCACTCCAATCTCTTCTGTCTGGTAAGAGATCAACTGACTGAGGGCCAGAAGCCATTTTTAGCCGGCCAGTCAATCAAACAAACAGAGGCCTGTTGATCTTAATACGAACTAAAGCGCTGCCAGTTTGTAAATATATATTTGACATCCAGGCGTGTGTTTGTGTTGTGTAGACTGAGGCTGGCGACTGAGATACGGCTTTGTTGTGTTATTTAGGTCGTGTTTGTTGACGTTGGTAAACACTTTCTGAACTAACTGGCTGGAACAAACTGCAAGTTGTTGGCATGAAGTTACTCTTAAAGAGAAAACCAGCTTTAGAGAGAGTCACACCAACAATCAAATCCAGGACACTACAAGCAAAACCATTATTAATTTTCATGTAATGGCTAATTTTGAGATTATAGGATGGTTTGCTTTCAGAACATGTCTTTCACATTTCACATTTATTACATTTTGTCTATCTTTGCTTGTAGGATTTAATTATAATATATTATTTGATCCAAAAATTATTTTTTTTTTTTTAGACAAAAATCTCCACTTTGCTTACATAAACCAAAGTTGACATCATTTCCTATCTATATTTTGAAGGTTTTTACAGAGTGGTTATAGTAAATAAATATTGTTTTGGGTGCTTTTTTTTTTTTTTTTTTTTTTACAGGTAATTGTTTTTCATCATAACATTTTATGTAAGTCGAATTTAACTGCCCCAAGTTTAAAGAATAGTAATTTTTTTGACATGGAAAATGTAAACAATGACACAATAACTACATTAACTCATTGCGTACATAATATCTAGCTAGAGGTGTTTGTTTATATATAATTTTCTTGGTTTATTTAACATTTTATTCCTAAACAGTGAAAATATATTTGTTTTTCTGGCTGTTGGCGATACTTTCTGATTTATGAAGTCATAATAAGAAATCTCTGTTAAAAACCTTTAATATGTCAATAGATTGAAACAAGTGTTTTAAACTAAAGTTTCACTTTCTGTTCTGTAAATGTATGCATATTGTTTTGCATATATATTTGACATATAACATTTCAGAAACTTTTAATAAAAAGAAGTACAGTGATAAACCAGCTATGGTAATAAAGTGATAACTATTTGTTAAAAGAAGTTGGGTTTACTCTTCATGTCACATTATTATAATTCCTGATATTTGTAAACATAGTCAAGAAAGAACAGGTCATAATAGCCATTTAGCTTTGATTGTGCTTTCTGTTTTGTTTCTGTTATGAACTAGTCTGATTATCTGCTTGGTCATACTAGTAAAGCTTGTTCAACGTTTTATATGTAATGTGTGGTAATAGAAGTCTCATTTTCCTATATACACCTACGCTACTTTCTTCAATTAATAGTTGTAGAGTAATCTGTGAACAAGTGCAGAGTATTCATGATGAGCTTCCTTTCTGCCTGGCCTTTTTCACTTCCTTCTTGTACCAAAAGTTCATATTTATATAGACCTATTGGATAAACTACTTGCATTACACTAATCCAGGCCAGACTGTGAATTTATTAAAATTGAACAGATTATGAGTTGAAATGTCATCTCATCTCATCTTTGTTTGCGGCTTATTATAGAATTGGGGCTCGATTTTACATCAAAAACAAAAGTGTAAAAACAGTGCTTTCTCAGCAAAATTACGATTGGTTTCAGTTTATATTTTTAACCACTGTTAACACATCTACTAGTTGCTCAGCATAATTATTACCAATGTGACTAAAGCTAATCTTATTATAACATTTTTAAAAATGCATTTTAAAGTCAAGACACTCTTATTGCAAAAGCTGTAATTTATGGGACAACAAGGCGATTTCAATCACAAAATATTGTGTGAGATTACAATATGCTTTCCCTTGTTGCATAAAATGATTTTTGTAAAGAAACTTTGTTAGAAGTTTTTATTTTTATCATCAATGCAAATGAAATAATCTAGAATGTAGAATGAATCGTGGACAAGCAAATGATGCATATGAGAAAACCTTTCAGATACTTACCCTTCAATTGAGCAAAAGTCAACCTTTTTCAGAGTTTAATGCTGACCGTGGATTTCAAATAGGCCTATATGTTGATTCACAATGTGTTAGATGGCGTCATCTTGCATTAGTCACAGAAAAACTTCTCTTACTTGTCTACGTTTATCAAAGTTACACAATCAGACACTTAGATTGCCATTTTGGCTGTGTTTTTGCCTATTAATCCTAGTGGAGTTATTGCTTTCTCACCGGTTGCTGAGCCGTCCCACATGATAGATTTTTCTAACACATTCTCCCTCTCTCTTTGCCTTCAGGCTGACCTCACCGGGATCAAATGGAAGTGTTTTGGGTGGCAGGGCCCCACCTCGTCCCCCATCCTCTTCCCGGTGACGGAGGAGGACCCCATCCTGTGCAGCTTCAGTCGCTGCCTGAAGGCAGACGTGTTGAGCGTGTGGCGGAGGCACCAGACCCCGGGCCGGCGAGAGCTCTGGATCTTTTGGTGGGGAGACGACCCCAACTTTGCCGAGCTCGTCCACCATGACCTATCATGTACGTCTGCTTGCTTGTTAAACTGACACATGCCTTCCAAACCATAACATGTATATACAACATTAGAAATACGTGTAGTTGGAAACAACGTTTTGCTTGTCAGAGGTAAAGCTGTGCTTGATACTGAATGTTTCGTAGCTAAATTGGTGGTTAGACTGGAGGTGTTTTTCCAGACATTAGTCATAGACCGGTTATTGATATTGCAGTTGTTGAGGTTTGCTAACTGCATTAATTGCAGTTGCGTCAAAGCAAAGGTATTTAAGGTTTTTAGTGTGCCTGCAGTGAGACTTTATTTTTCTTGATATTTGCATAACAAATAAGACCTTACTCAATATATATAAGCAGCTCTCATATGAAAGAGGAAACTGTGGTTAATGATGAAAAGTTAACGATTCTTATTTAGATTGGCTGGCTTGGCTTAATTCTTTTTTTTAGTTTTAGTTTGAAGGGAGATAAAAAAATCTGTTTCTCATCAACCTTTTATTACTATAATAGCTCAATCAATACTTAGTCAATAAAAAGCTAAGTGAGGTTAATTTCCTGGTTCTTTGAATTATTTGTTCTCTTATAAAACTCTTTCAACAACAAACACTCTGAGATGGAGCTATAGGCAGGGCTCAACCTAAAATCTTGAGATTCAGGCCAGTAGACAAAACCGTCACCTAACAGACCATTTATGCATTATTGTTTGCAAACTTAGGTGATAATTGCAAGAATGACTTGATAATAATATTTTTTCTGTGTACCAAGAATATAATTACAAAGAAATCATCTGTGTGCCATTTGTACAACTTGATATAATTTCTAGCCATTATTGCCTAATAAATTATTTTGTCTAGCCTAACATTTAATAAGAAATAGACTACAATTAAACATTTTGGAGTCAGTTTAAGTGTTTGCGTTCACATTTGATCAGTTGTATTGCTGTATAAAAATGTTAATTTTTATTATTAAATAATTAAAATAAAAGTCTGAACTACGTTGTAATACATTTTTTTTTACCATATACATTGAGTAACTACAAAGTAATGTGAAGGGTCTTAATTGGGGCAGCAGCAGTTGAGCATGTGGGTATAATCGAGTCCTCTGTGTCTCACAGGTAATGAGGACGGTTCGTGGGATAGCGGCCTGACCTACGAGTGCCGAACGCTGCTTTTCAAAGCCATCCATAACCTGCTTGAGCGCTGCCTCATGAACCGATCCTTCATTCGTATTGGCAAGTGGTTCGTCAAACCCTACGAGAAGGATGAGAAGCCCATCAACAAAAGGTAAAGGAGACATTGCGCAAACAGAGGCCGCTGTTTACGTTTTGGTGATAACCTGGTGTGTTTTCATGCTCAGCGATGCGGATGCATGCTGTAAGCTGCAGCATTTAACAGTATGATCCTCACTGTTTGTCACAGCAGACGAGTGACATCAGGCTGTTGGCATTATTGTGTGAGGAAGAGCTCCTGCTCTGGAAGCCAGCGATTTTGTCGCGTAACCTCCCGGGATGCTCTGTTTGTTTGCATGAGAGTAGCACCAGAGCATGTCGTCATCCTAATGAAGTGCCTGTCTTAAGTGAAACATTCGAATAACGTAGGGAGGTGCGGCAAAAGATGCGGTCCATTTAATTGTCTGTCTCATTTGAACAGATGTCATTGGTTCCCTCAGGGCAGAGGTGTTGTGGTGTGTCTGTGGGTGGGAGGATATGGCTTCCTGCCGTGGGTGTGTGCACAGTGCACGTGGTGTCCGTTAAGGATGCAAGAGCTGGAAAGTATGGCTGCTTCCTCCGTCGAAGTTGTAATGAAGAGCTTACTCTTCTCACAAAACACTGACTGTGCGGTTTCACACTAGGTAGGTCAACAGGAACCACCATTTCGCTTTCACTTGTTCAGCTCTGCCTGAGCTTAAAAAGATGTCAGACATCCAGAGTTGAACATTGGTACTCATGGCTTTCTGGTGATTTTTTTTATTTTTTTTCATAAACAAGGCAGAAAGGTGCTGCTAATGCTGTTAGGTCAACTTGAGCTCTGAAGATACACTAGCGTTTAAAAGTTTGGTGAGTTAAAAAAAAAACATCTCTTATGTTTACAAAGTCTGCATATGTTAGATCAAAAATATAGAAAAAACAGGATTAGTGTGAAGTTTCTTTACATTTGATATATGGAGCACACAACTGGCCTTAAGTAGAACGGATATATTTGTAGCAACAGCCAACAGTACATTGAATGGGTCAAAATTATAGATTTTTCTTTTATGCCAAAAATAACTTGGATATTAAATAAAGATCATGCTCCATGAAGATATTTTGTAAATTTCCTACCGTAAAAATATATCAAAACCTAATTTTGGTAAATGTAATATGCCTTGCTAAGGATTTCATTTAGACAATTTTAAAGGTGATATTCTCAATTTTTTTTTCTCGATTTTTTCGATTTTTTTTTTGCATCCTCAGATTCCAGATATTCAAATAGTTGTATCTCGGCCAAATGTTGTCCGATCCTAACAAACCATACATCAATGGAAACTTACCTATTCAGCTGTCAGATTATTAAATCTCAATAAAAGGGTGAAAGGTTTTGTGGTCCTGGGTCACATATATGCATTTTCAATTTTAATAAAAGTTGAGATGTCTTAACTGTAACTTTTAATCTATTAAAAAGTATTAATTACTTTAAAACAAATCATACTCAGAATCAGAAAGAGCTTTATTGCCAAGTATGCTTGCGCATACAAGGAATTTGTTATTGTGACATAAGCTTCCAGTACACAGAGACAACAACACACAGACAAAAAAAAAAAAAATTTTGGCAAATGTATGTGTATAGACAATTGTGCTATAAATGATAATGGCATAGGATTGAGTAAGATGCAGGGATGTACTAGGATACTAGGTACTAGGGATGTACTGACATCAAGCTTTAGAATGGTAGTGCATACGCGTTGGAGTGCTACCGGTCTGTGTGAGGTTTGTAGTGGAGAGCTGGAGGCGTGTTGTAAGGACACTGCTAGACAGACATTTGAGGAACGCAGGCTTCCCCATTTCTCTCTCTCTTTCTTGTTCTCTTATTCGTTCAGTGCATTGCACAGAGTGATGTTGGCGCTGTACCCTCTGGTGTTACCAGGGGTCAACACTCGATCCCTCCAGTGAGAGCATGCATGCACTGTTGGCTTAAAGGCAGGAAGTGATGGTTCTCTGTATTGGTGTTTCTGAATGAGAATGAGCTTCTGTGTTCAGGCATGCAAACAGAGAGCTGCCACTGTAGAGTTCTAGAAAGTCCGATTGTAAATGCCATTAAAGAGAGCATTGTTTGTCTGTAGTATAAGAATATTTGCCACAGAAATCAAACAATGACTTAGAATTTGATGTACATTATTTATATTAATATATATTTTAAATGTTCAAGGTCCAAAAATGTAATGCATTGATGAATTGTTCACCATAAGATCAAAATGCATTTAGAAAGTCAGACAGGATGAATTTCCATTGCAGTCTGACTTTAAAAACTTCTGAAGAAGCCTCAAGTCAGTATGATTTCAGAGTTATTAAAAAAAAGAAGCATCCTGAGCAGAAATCCCACTGTTACCATGGAAACAGAAATGGCGGCAGAAGAGCTCATCTGCAGCTGCCCACTCCCATGAAGCATTGCAGATGACATAATTGTTTTCCCACACAGACTAACTGTACATTTTTATCCTTAATGATTAATAATGTATTGTGTATATTTTACTGTTGTTGTTTTTGCTGTACAGCATTGCATAGTTCATTCCCTTATGAAAGCATTTCAGATTCTCTTTAAGAATCAAACAGTTTTTCAGAATTTAGGCTTCTGAAAAAAAACACACACAAACTGTGGTTTCGGTTGGTGTTTTCTGAATGCCTGAATTTGATCACTCATCATCTGGATGTTTGGTTACACTGTAACAGCTGTTTAGTCTAGCCTTTGGGTCACACATTCACAGGTGTTGGGTTGTTAACTTTTAGAAGTGCAAGTCTTTTATATTTTTTCTAGGATTTAATTAAACACTTTATAAAACCCCAAAGTTGAAGACTCATGCATCTAATGTTGTAGTATTTCCTAAACCTTTTCATAGTACTCGTGGTCAAGGTTCAGTCACTGACTGTAGCTCTCCGAGCACTAAGCCTGAAAAAACACTCTGTGAAGACCTCAGCTGTCAACACACCATTCTCAGAGACCTCCAGGAAGTGAGCTACTTTCTCTCAGGCTTTAACTCCAGACCCTCGAGTGATCCTCCATTTGTTCCTCCTCCTTTGCAGTGAGCACCTGTCCTGCTCCTTCACGTTCTTCGTTCATGGAGACAGTAACGTGTGCACCAGCGTGGAGATTAACCAGCATCAGCCTGTCTATCTGTTGAGTGAGGAGCACCTGACTTTGGCCCAGCAGAGCAGCAGCTCGGTTCAAGGTAGGAGCTTTGCTTATCAGTAGACATCTACACTGTGTCTTGATTGTTGCACACACAAATCATTCCTTGTTGGTTAACAAAATATTTTTTTTATTTATTTTTTGGTTGATATTCTATATTTGTATCATAGTTATTTCATTTTCCATTATCTAACACTCACTTAGTTCATTTTTAATAGCACTAATAATTTGTTAAATGTACAAATCTCAAATATTATTTTTTTTCTGGCCTTTTAAAGTTTAAGAGTCAGTAAGAACTTTTTTTAGAACTTTTTTTCATAATTAAACATTAATTATGTTTAATTAATTAATGCTTAGTTCAAGGATGCATTACATTTATCAAAAGATTTGAAGTCAGTAAGATTTTTTTTTAAAGAAATTAATTATTTTATTCAATGATGCATTAGATTGATTAAAAGTGGCTGTAAAACTGTAAACATTTTCTAATGTTATAAAAGAAGGCTATTTTTAAATAAATGCGGTTCTTTTAAACTTTCTATTAATTAAAGAATCCAGAAAGAAAATCACGGTTTTCACAAATGTTTTGAAATGCACAACCGTTTTCTACATTGATGATAGTAAGAAATTGTTCTTGAGCACAAAATCATATTAGAATGATTTCTGAAGGATCATGTGACTAATGATGCTGAAAATTAGTTACATTTAAAATAAAATTGAAAAATAGAGAAGTAATATTAAATTATAATTTAAAATAACTTAAATAACAGTAATAATAAACAGTAAACAATACTGTTATTTCTTTTGTTGCAAATAAATGTTTTTTTGTTTTTTTAAAGGTAGTGTTACTGTATGTTGCAGTTGTTCTACTAATTCTGATTTCAGAATCAACTAGAATCTACTTTTAACATTCATGGCCCTTTTGCGGCTGTTGGTCCAGACTTGAACCTGGATGTGGACCAGACTTAAGTGTCTATATGAAAATAATGCAGTTAACTCATTTGCAGACTATTATTTTTTTTACTGACTCACATTACTCACACCACAGTTGTATTGATATACAAAAAGCGGGAAGTTTAGTGTTCACCGTGAATCACATAATGACAGTAGACTTGAAAAAGAAAAGATGAAAGGCCCTCCCCTTTGTTCTGTTGTCTTTTTTTGTGGTTTGTCGTTGCCTCAGCAGTCAGACTGGTGGCAAACACGTGTTTTCTCCTCAGCTCACGGCACAGGCCTACATTAGTTAACACCTCTGAGACGCTGCTTCTCTCGTGGCAGTCATTATCTCAGTGTAGCCCCACTGTGGCCCTGATGAGGTGTTTTCCAGATTCAGTACTTCTCTGCCTTTCAGCTTTGTTACATCACCACCGTTCCCTCCAGGGTGCTGAGTTCTCAAGCTTGTAACTAGCATTAACGCTTGGAACAGTATGTTTTACCCTGAACAAGATGCATCTGTGTTTCTTCTCAACCTGTTCTCCCATGTTCGATCAGCGTCAGTCCTTAATCCACCTTTAGAAATGCTGTTATTCCAGGTTAAATACAAATTGAGCTCTGATGTCAAAACAGTTTCAAGTCATTCCATGATTTTTGTAGGATATGTATTAAGAGGAAAAAAACCTCTTTATCTTATGCTTGGTTGTGCTGCATTGTAAGTGGCTAACAGTCACAGATTGATTGATTTCATTTGGTTTTTTATTCCAGCTGTTCTAACTCTAATGGTTGAAGATTGACTTTGGCAGAGCTCGTTCACAGGGCTTGTGCTCAGTTGTCTGGCTTGTGTTAGTTCATTAACTGTCTCCCCAAGGGCTCTAACGCTTATGTTAGACTCCTGTTATGTGTTTTTGCAAAAGCAGTAATGTTTAATGCCAAGTGCACCCATTCTTCTTATCACTTCATATTTTATTGTCTCAAATAATGGAGCCAAACATCCTGCTTATCTACATGGAAATTGACCAGTAATGTAGCTTTTTTTTTTTTTTTTTTACTATAGCTGCAATGTGATCTTTCTTGCTTCTAACAATATGCTTAATTAGCCTATTATAAACTTATATGATCTCTCTAGCATTGTGAATATTTTTTGTAATTGCTCGTACACGTGTTGAGACACGCCAAGTTTTCACTTGCCTTGTGTGTTTGGTTTGTGTTAAAGTGTCATGAAACTCGCTGTATCAGCACAGGTCAGATCTCACCACAGTTTTGAATAAAGTGTAATTGTAGGTGTGGAAAGCTTCGGAAGTTGTAGGAGGAGGCGTGGAGATAATGCAACCGTTTGTGTTCCAGTCAGTTTAGTTTAGCTTTAAAAGAACTGCACGCAAATCTATTAAAGCTACACTTTTAAGAAATAGTTTTATTCTGAAAGGAAAACTTAAATTGATCAACAGAGTGACAGGAAAGAGGTTAGAAATGCTACAAATAAAAATATTTATTCTTTCTAACAATCAGGGGGAAAATGTATCTTTTGTATATTTTAAAATATAGTTTAAACATATTAATTATATCAGGGTTATTATATATAAAACTTAAATTAAAAGCATAATTTTTTTACTTAAAAAATGTGAACTTAAAATATCAAAAATGTTTATCATAAAACTGAAATAAAATGTAATATATATATAAAAAATATCTCGATATTAAAATATCACATGGATACAGACATATGTTAACATCTAATAACATGTTGCATGACACTTATTTATTGTCGTGTTTCAGATCTAGTGTGAACTGAATTATTGACAGATCTCTTGACTTTCGTTTTATGGCTTTCTTTGTGGCCTTAAGCGATTCTCGTTCTCATGTTCTCAGGTTACCACAAAGTGAACTGAGACTTTACCAGGAAGTATCACACTTGCAGTTATCTCATATACTGTCTGTTTTCCCCCAGTGATCCTCTCTCCGTACGGTTTGAGCGGGACTCTGACGGGCCAGTCCTTCAAGCTGTCAGATCCACCGACCCAGAAGTTGATCGAAGAATGGAAGCAGTTCTATCCCATAGGCCCCAACACGAAGGAGGTCACGGACGACAAGATGGATGACCTCGACTGGGAGGACGATTCCTTGGCTGCTGTCGAGGTTGTTGTTGGTAAGTCAGCTGAACAGATGAACGTCATCTCAATTAATGTGTAATAAGAGTGCAAGTAATCATTCATGTGGTGCAGCTGGAGTGAGGATGGTGTACCCAGCCAGCCTGGTGCTGGTGGCCCAGTCAGACATCCCGGTCGTGGCTACAGTGAGCTCTTCCACCTCCTCGGGCTCTTACTCAGGAGGTCAGCACAGTCACATGATCCATGGAGATACTGGCATCTCTTCAGTCACTCTGACTCCTCCCACTTCGCCTGAGGAGGCTCAAGCAGGTACCACCACTTTATTCTCAATTGTTCTGAAGAAGTGAAGAAAAACACTTGATTTCCCTCCATTTGGGTTTGAGTTAATGGATGTTGTTAACACTATGTGATTGATTTATGCGTTTTCTTCTTACTACAGCATAATATTACATTTTAGATGCTGAGAAAAATCTATTGATTATAAAAAAAATCTCTTTGGATGCTGGGATTATTTTATGTCATCAAAAAATTATTGTGGAAAAAGTAAAAAGCCTATATTCACATGGATTTAACATTAACATTTTTATTTATTTTTTTATTAAAATGTTCAGTTATGAATTATGCATAAGACCAGACAATCAATGCACTTGGATTTTCTGCTGCTGTCAAAACATTTAGCTGTAATGACTTTTCCCCCCACCATTGCAGTTTCTCAGCCTGCCCAGAAATGGGTGAAACTCTCCACTATGTCAGGCGCCTTTAATGTGGACAGCAGCAGTCATCACGGAGGCAAGATCCCCCGCCGGCTAGCCAGCCAAATGGTGGAGCGAGTCTGGCAGGAGTGCAATATGAACCGAGCCCAGAACAAGTATGAATATAAAAACTTGCAGCTTGACTGATCAGCCAGAGCAAATTACCTGGCAATGGGAAATTTATTGAGTAAAAACAAAGCAACTTCAGGGGTTTGGTATGGTTTATTTTTGCAGGAGAAAGTTTTCAACCATGTCTAATGGAGTTGGCGAGGAAGAAACGGACAAAGCTTCTGTTTGGGACTTTGTAGAGTCGTCTCAGAGGTCACAGTGCAGTTGCTCAAGGTATGCTCATGCTGCAACAAATGACCTGTAATTAACAAAGATTAATGTATGAATGTAGCCAGTTGATGACATTGAGCTTTCACTCTTCATTCCAGGCTCAAGAACCAGAAACAGCGGGCATGTAGCACCCCAGGGCATCCTCCATCTGCTGGCCAGCCTCCTCAGCCCTCTACCAAACACAAGATGGCGGAGAAGCTGGAGAAAGGAGACAAGCAGCAGAAGAGACCCCAGACACCCTTCCACCACCGCAACTCTCTGTGTGAAGAACAGCCCAACGTGGAGCAGGGAGATGCTGTTCACAGACTGTGTCTGCAGGGCCACGAGGACAGCCGCTACCCCAGCCTCCATCATGCTGACATCACCTCCAGCAAAGCCTCAATGATGCACAGCTCAGCTGATGAGATGGCTGGCTCCCCTCAGCCCCCGCCACTCAGCCCTCACCCTTGTGAGCGCGGAGAGGAGACGGTCGACGGCCTAAAGACTTCCTCCTCGCCCTTGCACCAACACTTCTACCCTCCTTCCTCTGAGCCTTGCCTGGTGCCCCAGAAACCCCCTGATGATTCTCCATTAGACCCTTTACCCTTACCCTGCCCTCCTCCATACCCAGAGTCCCTAGAAGCTACTATGTATGTGGGCTCTGCCATAAACCCCAACGAGGACACAACGCATAACCCCTGGAGGTACTTTAGGGTGCCTGGTGGGAAGAATGCAGATTTCCACACACCTCAGCTTCCTGTGGTCAAGCTTTATGAAGATGGTAACAGGGCCGGAGGCCAGGATGGTGTTGTGTCAGTTACAGAGTGAGTTCTCTAGCCTTGTGCACTAAATAGTTATATAGTGTTAATTATGATATTATTGCACTAAATGCCAACAACACATTTTTTACCTTGAGAAGTGCAATTAAAAATAAATTAAGTTATTTGGCTTTGTAGAACTGAATACCAACATTTTTCGTTTGGCAGACGAAATGGATCCTCATAAAAAACATTTAATTGCTGTTCAAAACATGTCCTTGCCTTTTTAAAAAAGGAAGCTTTTTTTTTAACTTGCCTAAGAATAGGTCAGCATTTTAACATCTTAATAAAGTAAAAGGCAAGTAATGCTTCCATAAAGAACATTACTTTGGCCCTTTTGCAAGACGTTTTGCTTCAGTGGTTGTCAATAACATCAGGCAGTCCTACTAATTGGTAATGTTAGTTGATTGCAGTGGCAGATAGGTTAAATTGGACCCTCCTTCTGGCCCAATATTATGGTGCACTCTGTGTGACCTAATGAACAGATAAATAGTCAGCAGCTGCTGAAACAATGACCACTGACTATGTCAGCGTCAGGAGGGTTCACTCTCAGGTTTTGGCTACACACTTGATGTTTTGATTTAGTGGCTTTGGCTGGCCATAGGGCAGGTTTATAACCATCATTTTTATTATTATGTAAATATATTTATTGAGATGTGGCAATCTATTATAAAAATATAATATGCATGTTTTAGATTTTACAAAGAAAAAAAAAGTTAGATTACATATTTATTAAAAACATTAAATTAACACTGGTATGTATTAAAGTACTAATTTCTTGAAAAGGAAACTACAGTTATTGGTCTGTCTAAAGCTTTTAGTTCTATTAATATTAAAAAGTGTCACATTTGTCACATTCACATTAAACTATTAAGCTATCATGGTAAATACAAAAAGTAGTAGTGGTGTAACTGATCGGTTATTATTGTTTTTTTTGTGCTAACTAGAGAGGTAACATTGTTTGGGGTGATTTTTGCAGGTTTATGTCCTCCTCCAAAAGGCCTCTGAAAGTGTCGGAAGAACTTGTGAAGATGTACGAGCAAAAGAAAAACCAGCATTTCTCTGCAGCTGTGTGCGATGGAGACCAGGAGCGTGAATCTGATCCTTATGCTTTTGTGGAAGGAGACGAGGAGTTTACTTTCTCTGATAAAGACAAAAAGCCTGGAGCCGAGAGGGAGACCGGGAAGAAAAATAAGGTCTGGCAGTGATTTTCATCCAAAAATGTTATGTGGTTAGGTTTCTCAAAGTGAGACGTCTTATTTATTTTTCATTCATTTTCTTTTAGAGGGATGATGGCAGTGGGTTATCTTCTGATGGTGAGTATTATTTCCTCATGCTTAAATTGATAAAAAATCAATTAATTGTTTCTGGAAATGTTTTTGAGGGTTGTCTTGAACACACCTTTTCACACAGATGCCCAGGGGTCAGGTGGCAGTAAACCACTTCCTACCACCAGCTTGATTCATGAGACAGATCTGGTCGTGTCCATTAATGACCTGGACAACCTTTTTAACTCTGACGAGGATGACCTGACGGTTAGTACTCGTATGAGCTCGCCAGCTACCTGTGATGTGGAAAGTGAGAATGCTAGCGGTCCTAACTTAACTAAAGCGTAACATCATAATCCACTTTTTGGTATGAATCACATTTGTGAAGCTCCAGCAGTTATGAATCTGTTGGATACAGGGATATTCAAATTGAAGCCAAATTTTCTAATGATCTCCAGCCTCATTAGAAAAACTTTTAGATGGTCATAAAGTTCTTTATTTGCTGAACTAGGGGAAACAGTAGAGCAATCAAAGTGAGCATTTATTTGTCTTACTCCAAACAGCCTGGATCCAGGAGAGCTGCTGGTGGAGCAGAGGAAAAATTTGGAGGGAAAGAACCAAAACCTGCAGCGCCAGACCCCCTGCCTTGTATGTGCCTCAATTCTTGACCCCTGCTGAATCTGCATCATTACTGATACATGTGTTTTAATAACTGTTACTTGGAGTGTGTGAGCACTTTGGTTTAGAATATGTCAGAATGAGATCCTATTATCCATAGAGAAATTAGGAATTTTGAACTTTATGCTGTTAAATTTGTAGAAATGCCTTATATATTGGATATTATAAATATCATTTAAACATTAAATGAATATAAATATTAGAATATCAGAATATAAGTATTCGATGCAAAGTTTGGAAATGAGTTGCTTTGGCAACTAACAGATAAAATAAAGCACTGAAATGTACTTCATAAACCAAGAAAAAGGTTTTAATTATTTTTTTAATTTTAGAACTTAAAAAAGTACAAAAGTTCATATAGCAAAATTACTAAAACGTAAACTAGAATAAAAACTGAAAATATTAAAATAAAAGCAATTTTTTAAAAGTTTAATGATTTACTATAACAGTAACTGCTGTAATAACTGATTGTAACAGTTTTAAAAAAAGTTCTTATGTTTTTTATTTTTATTAGGAAATACTATTTTGTTACACAAAAACTGTTTTAGTGCTGCACAAGTCATCACAGACTGAGACGTTAATGGCAAGCATCTGTTACCTATTTTCTGTTTATAGTGCCAAAATTCTGTTCCTTCATTGTGTGTTTATTGATCTAGGCTCTGCTGACCTGCACCAGATGTTCCCAACCCCTCCGTCACTGGAGCAGCACATCATCATGGGCTACTCTCCTATAAACATGGGCAATACAGAATCAGCAGCTGGCCTTTCTCTCTTGGATGGGGCCATCTGCGGGAACTTCAAGATGGAGGTGGAGGAGGGTTTCTGCAGCCCCAAACCCTCAGAGATTAAGGTAGGACTTAATTACTGCTGTCAATTCCCAGGGATATTTTTAGGAAGAGGTATTGTGTGACACAAGACTCTTTCTTTATCGTATCTTCAGGACTTCTCCTACGTGTTTAAACCAGAGTCCTGCCAAGCACTCGTCGGCTGCTCCCTTTACGCCCCTCTGAAGATGCTGCCCAGCCAGTGTATGCTTCCCATCAAGCTTCCAGAAGAGTGTGTGTACCGGCCCAGCTGGACAGTCGGCAAACTGGAGATGCTGCAGCCGATGGCAGCTATGACCTTCCTCAACAAGGACAGGTACAACAGCCAAGAAATCAGGGATTTTCTTCATCCTCTTCAACCTAAAAGATTTTAGTGTTTCACAGTGTTGATTGTTCTTTTGCAAAAAAAAAAAAAACAATTAATGAGACATTGACTTATTCAAGCTTTCATCAGCTTGTTGGCATGCATGGAAGCCTAAAAGGCTTTTAAACAGATTGATTTACCTTATTTAGGAGGAGTGGGGGGGGGGGGGGGGGGTTGTGCATATTTAGCAGGTGGTGGTAAGTAAGTAGGTCAGGTTTTTAACAAGCGCAGAGCACACTCTTCTCTGCTGTTTATGGTCCAAGCAGCTGCCATCCCAAAATAGACTTTCAGTATTAATGATAGTGCTGCCTTAATTGAGGAATGTGTCCAGAGCATTGAATTAGAATTTAGGATGTGTGCCTATATCTAACTACAACTAACTTTGATGAAGTTTTTGATCCACTTCAAATGTTGGCTACTGTAGATAAGCTGAATCTTTCTTGCGCACATCCAAAAAAACACTTTACTATACCTACCTAATCTGTTTCTATTGGCCCGACAGCGATGACGTATGTTGCAGCTTTTATGCTGAATCTAAAGAAAGTTTGGCAGTGAATCACTTTAAAAACTTGTCTTAAGGAGGATTTTATGAGGTAACTATAGATTTTCCACTGTGTGATGTGCAAAAAGTGGCCAAATATGTTTTTCCCATAATTTTAGATAATATACCTTTTTTTTTTTTTAAATACTTTTTTTATACTAAGTCTTCTGTCACACAGTTCGCTTGAAATGTACGCTTGTACTATTTATCTTCCGAATAAATGCCAGTTGGTTTGATATCGTAGCCACTATTTGTAACACTTTCTCCTTTTCTTTAACAGTAACATCCCTAGTGTAGGAAGTGCAGTGGAGCAGGACCAGAGCTGCACCCCTCAGACACACAACACCTTCATGTCTAACAGCGCCCCGCCCAGCAACAGCGGCGCTGGCATCCTGCCCTCCCCTGCCACCCCTCGAATATCTGCCCCAACGCCACGAACCCCCCGGACCCCACGCACCCCCAGAGGCCCTGCCAGCGTCCAAAGCTCGCTGAAATACGAGAACTCCGACCTCTACTCTCCCGCCTCTACCCCCTCCACCTGCAGACCTTTAAATTCGGTAGAGCCGGCCACCGTGCCCTCCATCCCAGAAGCTCACAGCCTATATGTCACCCTCATCCTCTCCGAGTCAGTCATGAACCTCTTCAAGGACTGCAACTTTGACAGCTGTTGCATCTGCGTCTGCAACATGGACATTACGGGGGCGGATGTGGGTGTCTACATCAGAGATCCCAACATGGATTCGCAGTACTCAAGCATGGACCCCTGCTCCTGTGGTTTTAGCGCGGTCATGAACCGACGCTATGGCAACGGGGCAGGCCTCTTTCTGGAGGACGAGCTGGACATCATGGGACGGGGTTCGGATGCCGGACGGGAGACTGAGAAGCACTTTGAGGCTGTACGCACAGCCTCTCATCAGAGAGGGGCGGCCATTAAAGAGCAGGTCCCGGATGATCTAATCCTCCTGCTGCAGGATCTGTGCACTAACCCCTTCTCCCCAATCATCAGGCCAGAACATCCCAGCACCAGTCTCAAGCCCCCCATGCGCCTGGAGGAGAGGGACTATTACAGTGACTGCTACTTGGCTTTGGAGCATGGCAGGCAGTTCATGGACAACATGTCTGGAGGAAAAGTCGATGAGACACTGGTCAAGAGCTCCTCTTTACACCACTGGGCCCAACGCAATGGTGAGACTTCCTCTGTTTTTTTTGTTTTTGTTTTTTATTCTTTTACTTTTACACTGCTCATTCAGTGCAAGGTTTTTAGCAATGGTTATACACCAAAGAGCCGGGGTCCACAAGATGACTAAAAATAATTTAAATTAATAATAGCTTAATATAACAAACAATTTCTTATTTTTTGCATTGAGTGATATTTTTTTCAAATCATGAACTTTGTGTACCTTCAGCACAGTTTTGCAGTGCAGGCTGCAGTATTAATAATATTATTATTATTTAGGGCTGAAACGATTCCTCGAGTAACTCGATTACAAAAAATTATCGAGCCAAATTCCTCATTTGTAGATTGAAAGATTAAATAGGGAGTAGCGCTGTTTCATTCTGCCTTTGTCATATAAACATTATATTTAACTTTTAACAAGCTCTTGTTATCGTTTTGTCAAGGAAAACGATATAGCGATAATTACCCGTATCGTTTTATCGACCAGCCCTAGTTGTGAGTCTTGCTTATGACGTTCATCTGGGTAAATGGGTTTATGAGTAAATCTATTTGAAGCCAAATCTGGTGTTTGTAAACACTCCTCTCTGTGTTCTTGCAGCTTTCGATATGAACATGCTGTTCTCCCAGGACGTGCTGAGGATGCTGCTGTCACTGCAGCCTGTCCTGCAGGACACCATCCAGAAGAAGAGGTCTGTGCGCTCTTGGGGAGTCCAGGGCCCCCTCACCTGGCAGCAGTTCCACAAGATGGCTGGCAGGGGATCGTACGGTAGGCATGACTCAACACACACCATCCTCTGCATCATTTCTATATGATATAGGCATATTTACACAACTCTTTTCTCTCAGGCACAGATGAATCTCCAGAGCCCCTCCCCATCCCCACCTTACTGGTGGGTAATGAGTATGACTTTGTGGTGCTGTCTCCTTTTGCTCTGCCTTACTGGGAGAAGCTTCTGCTGGACCCCTACAGCTCTCAGCGGGATATCGGATACATGGTGGTGTGTCCTGACAACGAAGCCCTGCTTAATGGAGCCAGAACTTTCTTCAGAGATTTGACAGCTGTATATGAGGTTAGAATGTGCTAAATTAAGTACTCGCAATGTGATTTGTGCTTTTTTTTTGGTGTATTTTGCATAATAATATATATTATGTTCAACTTTATCCGCATTTGTACAGTACACTTGTGTAAATCTATTATAAACTATATATCAAATCTCAGCTGCCTGCATTTTCATTGCATAATGAAAAAAATATAAATACACGTCCAGTTTTTCATATGAACTTGGATGTCTACCTTTTTCCACATTTGTACAGCACACTCATGTAAAACAATTATATGGTATATTGAACATGAATTTCATGGTTTTCAGTAAAAATTTATTGTGAAAGCACTATACAAATAAAATTGACTTGACATGATTTATTATTGTTCAACAGTCCTGTCGGCTCGGTCAGCACAGGCCCATCGCCAAGTCTCACGCTGATGGCATTGTGACGGTGAGCGATATTGGATCCAAAGCTCTCACGGACCAGACTCTCGCTGACTGGTTCCCAAAAACCATCAACAGCAGCAGTGAGGTGTTTAACAAGCTCAAATTCTACGCACAAGTGTGCCGTCACGACTTGGGTATGTGCACAATCAAATTATGATGTTGTGTGGACAAGGTAAATGCAGCAGCCTAATACTATTTCTTATCTCTTCAGCATCCATTCTGGCATCCCAGTCTTTGGACAGTTCACTGCTTTCCCAGCGAAACCCAACCAGCTCTACGCAAACTTCCAACTCTGGCAGCCCTGTAACGGCAGCTCAAAGCTCAACCCCATCCACCAACAGCACCTCTAACACTACCAGCACCACATCCACCACCTCTTCCTCCTGCTCTCAGGGCATAGGCACCATGCCGTCTTCCAAGCCCAACTCACTGCCTCCTTTCGGGGGCTTGCAGCCCAGCCAGCTGAGTGCAGGAACTCTGGGGGACGGCACATCGGCCACCAGCCAACCTCAGTTCCAGTCTGAGCCTGCAGAGAGGTACCAATTTTCACATCCAAACAATCTTGTTACTGATTCTCTCAGATGTGATCTCTGATCTGTGGTTTATCTGCCTCACAGTACAATGGAGAGAGAGAAGGTTGGGGTGCCAACTGACGGAGACTCCCATGCTGTCACCTATCCTCCCGCTATAGTGATCTACATCGTAAACCCATTCAGCTATGAGGAGACAGGCCAAGGCGGCAATTCCAGTGTGTGGACAATGGGTCTTCTTCGCTGTTATCTAGAGATGCTTCAGTCTCTTCCCTCTCACATCAGGAATGCCGTATATGTCCAAGTAAGAACCTATCTGATCCGTGATTTCTGACTCTTAACGTCACATTGCTTGGCTCTAAACATCCTGTTTTCTTCTGCCAGATTATACCCAGCCAGTACTTACTGCAGCCGGTCTGGAGTGAGGAGAGCCATATATATGCACAGCATCTGAAGTCTCTGGCTTTCTCAGTTTACACTCAGTGCAGACGGCGTCTGGCAACCTCCACTAACGTCAAAACGCTAACAGGCTTCGGCCCCGGCCTGGCCATTGACACTGCACTACAGAGTAAAGAGGTACTTCTAATAATTGCCAATATATTAGACAAAGGCTTTTCAAATTAACAGCTTTTAATATCATATTTCCGTTACTTTCATTCTTTTTATAAATGTAATTAGGGGTTCAAAGGGAGTCCTAGAAGGTCTGTGATAAAGTTCAGAGGAAAAAAATTATATTAATAAAGAATGGAAAGTATTCCCAGCGCTTCACTTTACACCCTTATTTCAAAATGGATTAAATTCATTATTTTCCTCAAAATTCTACAAAAAATATCCCATAATGACAATGTGAAAAAAAAGCTTTTGAAAAGTTTGAAATCTTTGCAAATTTATTAAAATAAAAAACAAAACAAATCACATGAACACTCAAATTTTAGCTCAGGTGCATCCTGTTTCCACTAATCATCCCTGAGAAGTTTCTACAGCTTGATTGGAGTCCACTTGTGGTTAATTCAGTTGACTGGACATTGTTTAGATAGGCACACACTTGTCTATATAAGGTTTCACAGTTAACAGTGCATGTCAGAGCACAAACCAAGCCATGAAGTCCAAGGAATTGACTTCAGACCACTGTGACAGGATTGTATAGAGGCACTGATCTGGGGAAGGGTACAGAAATCTTTCTGCAGCATTGAAGGTTCACAGAAACAAGTCTCTGTGACCTTTTAATGGAAGAAGTTTGAAATGACCATCTTACCTGAGTTACCCTCCTTGCAAATTGAACAATTGTTGGAGAAGGACTTCTACTTAGGACTGGTGACCAAGAACCTTATGGTCACTCTAGTTGAGCTCTGTGATCATATATGCAGATGAGAGAGACCTACAGAACCAATCTGGGCTGAGACCAGCAGGGGGTGTTCACCCTGTAGTCTGTGTGGGTCCTAGCACCCCAGTATGGTGATGGGAATACTATGCTGACAAAAAAGCACCATTATGAGATGTTAAACCAAGGTCCCTACTCTCTGTGATCATTAAAAATCTCAAGATGTCCTTTGAAAAAGAGTAGGGATATAACCCTGGCCCATTGGCCTCGGTCTATCATGATGGCCTTCTAATCATCCCCATATTCTGACTGGCTTCATCACTCTCCTCTTCACCAATAAGCGTGTGTGTTGGGCATTCTGACACAATCATCCAGCTGGATTCTGCACACTGGTGGTGGATGAGGAGTTTCCTCCTATGTAAAGTGCTCAGAGTACCCGGAAACTGCTGTATGTAAGGAATTATTAATGAAAACCCAGGCCAAAGCATTCAGAAGCTCAGACTGGACAGAAGGTTCACCTTCTAACAGAACAGTGACCCGAAGCACACAGCAAGAGTTGCCCAGCCACAGCCTGGTCTTGAACCTAATCAAATATTTCTGGAGAAACCTGAACATCTGCGTCTGCCCCATCCATCCTGATAGAGCTTGAGAGGTGAAGAGATGAGGAGAAGAATGGCATATAATTGACAAATGAGGATGATCAAAGCTTGTCACATCATAAGCCTAAAGATAATAACCCAGAAAGATTTGAGGCTGTAATTGGTGCCAAAGGTGCTTTAATAAAGTATTGAGAGCAATACTTATGTGATATATATTATTATAATTTTTTTTTTTTTGTATCAATTTGCAAAGATTTCAAACAAACTTTTTTCACGTTGTCATTATGGGATATTGTTTGTAGAATTTTGAGGAAAATAATGAATTTAATCCATTTTGGAATAAGGCTGTAACATAAAATGTGGAAAAAGTGAAGCACTGTGAATGCTTTCCGTATGGACTGTATATGTGTTTTTATCTTTTTATATAAATAATTAAATATTATTTAAAAAAATTACAATTATTTTAATATTATGTTCTGTAAAAAAAAGTTTTTAATCTTATTGGTCACAGTATGAAAGCATCTTTATACATGAAAATAGACATTATCAGTCTAAAGTTTGCAATAATATGATTTTTGAATGTGTTTGAATTCTCATCAAGGCTACCTTTTATTTGATCAAAAATACAATATTGTTACATTTTCTACAGATTTACAGTATGTCTTCTATTTTTTCTATTTTAATATTTAATTGTAATATTTAATTCAGTATTTTTAATAGCATTTATTACTGGTGCTCAGTTAATAATCATGGTACTGATACCTTTTTTGGGATTCTCAGATGAATAGAAAGTTCAATTAACAAGATTAATATGAAATATAACATTGTCTTTACTGTCATTTTCAATCCATTTTAATGACTCCTTGATGAATTAAAGTGCCCCTATTATGGATTTTTGAAAATTACCTGTAACACAGCTCTTAAGTGAATGAAAACATCCTGCAAAGTTTTAAATCTAAAAGTGCACTGTGGACGTTTTTGGAGTTGGAGGAGAAAAGTGCTAGGAGTTTTTAAAGACATACCCCGTCTTGAACCGTTGTACACACAATATGCATGTGCCTCGCAGAGCTAGACAACGGGACTTCTTACAGCAGTGATGCGCTGACTTTACTGAATAGCGATTGGCTCTTTCATTCAGAAGGTGGGGCTTCTTGCGATTGAGCGGCCATATTAAGCGTTGCATTTTTCCCCATTCAAAACTATAAGTGTGACAAGTCTTGGGTATCTGTTCGCTCGCAATTGTCTAGAAATGTATCGGTGAATAGTGAATGTTTGTTATTGTTATTACTTGTAGTTCTGATAAAGAATAGAGCAATACGTTGGTGTACAAACTGCAGTGCTTTATCAATACATTTCTGTATTGGGCTAACACATATACCATGGCTTTCTGGGTGTTTACTCCACCAAGCTGTGGGCTAGTAATGGTGATGGGCTTTCTGTTATTAACCTGCGCTGCACGCAGTAGACCAATCACTACAGACTGTGTCATCAGACCAATCACCGCAGTTTAAAAGTGGGGTTTTGAAAAAATTTATCGTTAAAGGAATAATTTGAGAGTTGAGTAAAAAGGAAAAAATAAATGCATATTTTATGAAAATGAAAGTGTTTTTGACCTTGCATGCATGTCAACCTGTTATTGGGGACTCCCAAAAACCAAATATGACCCTTACAGTTTTCTTACCCTAAACTTTTCAGCATTCATAATAAGAGCGGTTTCTTGAGCTTTTGACCAGTAGCATATAGCTGCCTTATTTTAAAGCAAAAGTTTTTCAGAAGGATCATCTCTTTTTGGGGTCTGTGGCATCAAAAAAAGAGGCTTGAACCTGAGATTACACACAAATCATTTTCCAGAAAAAAGATCAGTTGGTGCAGTTTTCATACATAAATAAGGTGTAATAAATCATAGTTTTGACCTCTTGGTCCTTGCCCTCCTCAGAGACCAGAGTGTTTACATCTCTATGCACCGCCGTTCGTCCTGGCACCAGTGAAGGATAAACAAACAGAGCTGGGTGAGACTTTTGGAGAGGCTGCCCAGAAATACAACGTCCTGTTTGTGGCCTACTGCCTGTCACATGACCAGAGGTGGCTCCTGGCTTCATGCACAGACCAGTACGGAGAGCTGCTGGAAACCTGCGTCATCAGCATCGACGTACCCAACCGGTGAGCACTCAAGAGTTCTTTCTTTGACTTGGTTTGCTCAAGCCCGGGCCTCTGTTTGTGACTGGGGCCTTTGTGTGTTTTCACACAGAGCTCGGAGGAAAAAGGGCTCTGCACGACGACAGGGCCTCCAGAAGCTTTGGGAATGGTGCCTGGGCCTCGTACAGATGACATCACTTCCTTGGCGCATTGTGATTGGCCGGCTCGGAAGGATAGGTCACGGGGAGTTACGTGGTAGGTTTTGCAATTATTCCAAGTGTTTTGCATTATGTGCCTTTTGCTATTGATCTAACTGCTGTTTTGACTCCAATCAGATTGGAGTATTATGTTGAGTAGGCGAAACTTGCAGTCTCTCAGCAGACGACTGAAGGAAATGTGCAGGGTGTGCGGCATCTCTGCCGCGGACAGTCCCAGCATCCTCAGTACCTGTCTAGTCGCCATGGAACCACAGGCTTCCTTTGTCATCATGCCAGGTAATTAATATGGCGCTTTCACACAGAGCGGTTGTTCTATCCTTTGTCTTTGTTCATTGTATCCTTTTAGACCTATAGAAATGTGAATATTTGATGAAAGTCCATCATTTTCCCTCCCTTGTTCTGTCTCTCCATAGACTCAGTGTCCACGGGCTCTGTGTTTGGCCGCAGCACGACCCTGAACATGCAGTCGCAGTTAAACACTCCCCAGGACACCTCCTGCACTCACATCCTCGTGTTCCCCACTTCTGCTGGCCTCCAGGCCTTCAATCCCAACAACGGTCAGACACTTTCACATCCAACCCACCAAACGCTTCTGCTTATTGCTTGTGTGTATAGCAGGCTAATATATGTTCTCATTGTGTTTGCAGATGTCACAGATGGCATGGGCGGCATGGATGGGATCTTAGACCTGCTGGCGGAGAATGACCTGGTTGATCCTGATCTCATTAACATCCTACCCAACTCTCCCACCACCTCCCCAGTACAGTCGCCAGGCTCACATTACCACCACGGAGGAGACGGCAGCAAGGTAAACTGATTCGCTCTGCATATAATGCCAATCAATATTTCTGAAACAAGTCTCTTATGTTTACTGAGGCTGCATTTATTTGTTAAAAATACAGTTAAATACTATTTTTAAATTAATTTTATTCCTATGACGTAAAGCAGAATTTGCAGCATCATTAGTCTTCAGTAGAGCTGAAACAACGAATCGATTTAATCGATAAAAATCGATTATTAAAATAGTTGTCAACTAATTTAGTCATCGATTCGTTGCTAAATAACTTTTATTTGCCGTGAGCGGCTCATTTCGTGCATATTTCAAATCTGCGGTGACCAAAGTGTGGCAGTAATGAGCCACCGGAGGTTTTACTCAGCCAGTACAGCAGGAGAAGTAGCGAATAGCCAATAGCTGGCCTCGTTTTATGTCATGTGCTTCCCGAACAGCGTCTCTGCAGCATTTAGCGGGATGTGGGAGACTGGGAGTACTTTACTTTGAGCCTTCAAAAAAGAAGTAAACTCTGCACTACTGAACTGTTTAAGGGGACGTTCACATATCGCGTCTTTTGCGCGCTCAAGTTCGTTATTTCCAACACCGCACCGCATCGAGTTAAAAACATCTCAACTTTTCAGAATGCTGCAAGCGCATCGCGGGTCATGTGACAAGAACTAACCAATCAGCTTCATCCTTTCCCGTAACAACGTTAAAAGCTCAGTCAAGATGAAAGGAACAGCTGATCATAGTTGTATATGGATTTCCATTTTGAAATAAATTTAGTAGCAGAGCTACTGCAAGCGATTTTTTGAGCTGCAAATCCATTTATCCTTTGCTGAAATTTCCGCGTCTTCAAGCAGAGAGCACGTCATGGTTGCTTAGCAAAGGCAGACGCCTCAGGGGCGCAACTGCACGAGCGCTTTGGAAAGGAGGAGAAAGCGGCGCGCCTAGCGTTTTCCACGCGTTTTTAGGCACGATATGTGAACGGCCCCTAAGACTTTTATTTGTGCAGATTCTCCAGTACAATGTTGTTTGCAAATGTTTAGTCGTAAAAGCTGATAACATTGCTTTTTAACAGTTAACATTTAAAGCTTTACAAACATGTTCTGTGATCAGTTTGTCGTTTACCAGTTCAAAATTCAGTCGTGCAGCCTAATTATGACTGAATGAGAGAGGTAAATGTTTAAAGATATTTGAAATGCACTTTTTTTCTAAGTATTCACTGCTCTTTTTCACACAGCAGGTTTTTGTGTGTGACTGTCCAATTTTTTTTTCTGGACAACCTTCTGATGGATTTTACTTTAAATTGTGAGTTCCATTCAGGTTTCATGCCACTGGCACTTTATTCGAAGGATTGTTTACAATTTCACAGCAAAAGCTATAAAGCTGTTTCCCAGTAAATAATAAAATACAATGCACTGCAATTTTATTCTGTTTTATCCTTATTCTTCGTGAAAATATGTTCTGAAAGATTCCTTAATAAGCTTCGTTCGGGATGTTAAACTACTTTAGGAGCTCTAAGGACTGCCATGGTGAAAACATTATTTTAAATCTCCTTGTGAAATTTCAATATGAGTATGGGTCAGTGTTCTGATTGCAGAAGAGTTCGACAAAGGATTACTAACACAATAAAACAACTCCAGGTATATTTTTGATTAGGATATGACAGTGCAAAATGGTTAAAATCTCTTAAAAATCTATGCTGAAGGATAAAGACCATTTATTAATAATTTACTTGGGGAAAAAATGGAAAAAAATAAAATATAAGTACATAAACCGATTAATCGTAAAAATAATCGACAGATTAATCGATTATCAAAATAATCGTTAGTTGCAGCCCTAGTCTTCAGTGTCACATGATTCTTCAGAAATAATTCTGATATGCTAATTTGGTGCTCAAAAAAACATTTCTTTCTCAAAAAGAAGTTTTGCTGGTTAATATTTTTTTGGAAACTATTTTTTTGATGATTGTATGATGAATAGAAGGTTTAAAAGAACAGTGTTTATTTGAAATAGAAATCTAAACTAAGTTTAGGAGTAATGAGAAATTATTTTGAATTTTATCCATGCTATTATATAACTCTTAAGTGGCTGTAGTCATTTGTCATATCTCTGAATTCTCCTCCTCGTCGTCTCTCTCTCTCTCTCTCTCTCTCTCTCTCCTGTCCTCAGGGCCAGAGCACAGACAGGATGGAGTCTCACGACGAGTCTCCCAACATCCTCCAGCAGCCCATGGCTCTGGGCTACTTTGTGTCCACGGCTAAAGCCGGCCCACTTCCTGACTGGTTCTGGTCCTCCTGCCCACAGGCAAAGAAACAATGTCCTCTCTTCCTGAAGGTAAGCTGTTCAGTTAATATAATAATAATTTCACTCCAGAGATACATTACAGCTTTATTGTCCAAATCATGTTTCTTAATCTAATCTGTTTAACAGAGCTGCAGAGGTGTCAAATAATGAATGTTTTTGTCTTCCTGTCAGGCTTCTCTGCACCTTAATGTTTCGTCAGTGCAGTCAGATGAGTTGCTGCACAGTAAACACTCTCACCCTCTGGACTCCAGCCATACATCTGATGTGCTCAGGTATCAGCTTTAACCCTTACAGACACTCTTCCTTGTCTCCCTCGTCTCTAATATATTTCTGTACATTTATGAAATAATTCCACATGGTGTAATCCTTATTGATGATATTTCATACTTGTTACAAGGAGAGCAACGGATTTATTTTAAATTCCAGACTGGATTTGATTTATGAATAAATCGCTTTCCAGAAAGTATTTCTTTTAAAGCCATTAAACACTGTTTATTTAAAGTAATAATTCACCCCACAGTCATTCTGTTTCAAACCCATGGGAATTTCATTCATCTTAAAAACACAGAAGATATTTTTACTTATTCTTTCGATTTCATTCCTAACATTAAATGTTCATTCCACCAAAACATTGACCCTTCAACCCATATGAATTAAAAAATTAGCAGAGGCCCCTTGTTGAGAACCACTGCTTAGGTTTAATTTACCGTATTTTTCGGACTATAAGTCGCACCTAAGTATGTCGCATCAGTCTAAAAATACGTCATGATGAGGAAAAAAACATATATAAGTCGCACTGGACTATAAGTCACATTTACTTAGAACCAAGAACCAAGAGAAAACATTACCGTCTACAGCCGCGAGAGGGCGCTCTATGTTTTCAGTGTAGACTACAGGAGCACAGAGCAGCATAGAGCGCCCTCTCACGACTGTAGACGGTAATGTTTGCTCTTGGTTCATTTCTCTCAGTTCATGTCAAATTAATTTTGATAAGTCGCATCTGACTATAAGTCGCAGGACCAGCCAAACTATAAAAAAGTGCGATTTATAGTCCGGAAAATACGGTAGGCCTCTAATCTCAAATCTCATCAAATATGCTCAAAAGAACTCAAGATATATACATTCATCAATGTTAATATATGAGCAAAAGTCTTATTTAAATCTGTTTAGAAATAGATTGTCTCTCTTCAGGAGACTGAAACCACTTAATTGTACTTAAAAATTGTACAAAAAAAATGAACTTTTTGAAATGTCAAAGTTTTAATGAAATGGACTTTCAGTGGAGGTGTCTTTTTTTAAAAGAATCATTAAAAAGAATTTGGAATGCTTACTTTTTAACATAATTTTTCTTGGTGAACGGATTTATGCTTATTCTAAGCAGTTTGAATAAATGCATTTCCAAAATGGTTTTATTCAAATTTCTTAGAATTAGCACAAAGAATGTGAATATTTAATGATGTCATTATCCTTTTTTCTTTTTTTGAGTGCAGAAATCATACCTCTTTTATTTATGTATGTCTGTGTGACAAATATAGCTACACCACAATAAGTTTATTAGTTTATGGTAAAATTGTGGAATCCAAATAGATGGAAATTTTATATGCAATTCAAATACACAGATCTTAAATGTAGGCCCAAATATTTTAAGTATCATAAGTCTTATGTGTTTGGAATGACATGTGCATGTGTATTTAATGAAATAATTGTCATTTTTAGATAAACTATCCACATTTTTAGATGAATAAAGGATTTGATACACATTTGTTGTTTTTGCAGATTTGTGCTGGAACAGTATAACGCCTTGTCATGGCTGACCTGTGACCCAGCGACTCAGGACCGGCGCTCTTGTCTGCCCGTGCACTTTGTTGTGCTCAACCAAATGCACAACTTCATAATGAACATGCTCTAACAAACGAGGGGCTTCTGCACAAGTGTTGCCGTGATTTCTCACAACAGACACCGCATCACTGCACTGCCGCCTCAAGCTGGGCAAAGCCACTTCAATCAGACAGCGCACTTACAGCAAGGCCAGGCTGCCTAGTTCATGCCAAGTGTCCATCTCAATGAACTCAAAGTCCTGATGATGGCCTGAAAGTGCCGTTTGGGTTTTTATCCTGTTGAAATGCCTGCATATATCTTATTTATTGTACGTTTTTAAATGTGTACTTTCTTAATCTTTTATATTATATAAAGACAGGAAGCTGCATATTGCCTTCCTAAATGAATTGAAAATGGTTTGTCATGTATGTAATTGTCTTAATTACAGAACCGACAAGTGAATTCGCTGTAGGTTGCTTTTAGAGGAATATTTAGAGAAATATTTTCTCCACAGTTTTTACTGTCACAGTGTACAGATGAAGTATACTGGAGCTCACGTTCTTACCTTTGTGTGGTGGGGACTTTAAGATAGGCTATAGCTACAGAATTCCTGTACAGCAATTTAATGTGTTCAAATAAGAGGACAAGAGGTACATTGTCGGATTATATATTTTATATCACAGATTTAGAGAATTGTGTGTGTATATAAATGTGTACATACAATTGTGTGCCGCTATGGATGGTGCAGCCAATGTTTTAGGAATAAAGTGTGTAAACCCTGAACCCCGTGGTCGTCATTGTACATTCTACTTGATTTTCAACAAATATCTTGGGTTTCTAGGGGGAAAAAATGAGACACCATATTGCAGGAGGTTTCATCATACTCTCCAGGTATGATAAGTCCTCGAGGGAGAAATTGCTGTGTATTTATTCTGCTCAAATCCCTGTGAAATGACATGGTGCTATTCTCATCAGGCCTGTTGGCGACTGGCTGTGCATATGCGCTCGTTTCCTGGTGGAGCTGAACCAGAGGCTGAGCTATGAATGTGTGCTGTTAATAGTATTGGAACTGTTCATTGAGGCACTGTATCGCTCTCTATATTGTCGTGACTACTTTTTGGCATGATGGTTATGGCTCCTGGGGAATTATTATAACTTTTTTTTTTTTTCTCCTGTCTCAGAGTCATGTACCAGTTGCATGCTACTGCTGATAAAAATACCTTCATCTGTAGAGTCAAATTTTTTTTCATTTTGTTCTGCATTATGTCTTGGAAATTGCTTGTTTGAAAGATGTGACATTTCTGCATGCACTGAGATGTGCATAAAATTATATGCATTATATGAATTGCTTATTTTTATTTTTACTTAAGACTCATATATGTCCCAAGGATTTCAACCGTTTTATTTATTTTCCCATGTATTATTTGTTTTTTAATGTGTACAGGTTTTACTACTTTAAATTTAAGTTTTATGTCTTAAAAAGCGGGAATATATTATTAAAATAAGTGTGAAAATGTATTTCAGTTTTGACTGTCCCTCAGAGCTGGAGTCATTTTCACCACAACCAAAGATTCTGCCCCAATGAAGCCTCTTCTAAAGTTAGTTTACGCCTTGAAGAGCTTGATATGAGTTATGGGACGTGTTGAATTAGAAAAAAAAATCTTGGAAAAAAAAACAAGGTAAATATGCCTATTAATAGAACATTTTTTTAATCGTTATATCCTTTTTATACAGTCTATGGTTATATCCAGTCAAACTAATTTGGACGGTTTTCAAAACTTAAAATAAATATATATTTGTGTGTATTTAAAAGCTATCTTTAAAGTTAGCATTAGTAGTGCAGAGGTGTCGGAGATTTAATTCATAGAATGTTTCCATAGCCTTCGAATTAAATGAGAATACGTCATTAAGTTGTAGTGGAGATTACATTGTGATGGAGAACTTTGGTAAAAAACGACTATTCCTCCACGTTGAATATCTATTCTTAGATATTGTTAGTGGATTAATTCAATAAACTTATGTGTGAGGAAAGTGTTTTTAAATTATACAGCACCAAAAGTGTACATAATGACACCATGGAGTTTGGTGAAGGTGTATGTGTCCAGCAGGTGGCGCTCTCGCGCTTTCATTACATCCTGAAGCCGCTGATAAAAACTTCCACCTAAAAACATGTCCACACATGATGCTTGCTATCATATCTACTAAGCAATTCAAGTACATTCTACAACATGCATTTCTTGACTTTATTTTGAATGTTTCGGCTAATGCAGCAAACCTTTAACCTCTGTAAACCTATTCTGAAACTTATGAACAATGTTTTTGAACAGCTGATTTTCATGTCGTCAGCGGTTGAGTGCAGCTTTTTCCACCCTCAGACCGCTGACAGTTGAGATGACCCAGGAGGATGGAGGATATCGACGGGGTGTCACTCAGACATCCAGCAGACTGCTCGGACAAAACCTGTTAGGCCTCTAATAGCTAAGTTCATGGCCTTGTTTGAGGCCCGGGGGAAAATTACCTTTAGCTCTTCACCACGCCAGGGGTCTCTGAGATTGGAGAGCGATAGCAGAGAAGGGAGTAATCGGACTCCTGTAATTGCCTGTCGGGGCTGACATTTGTAGTTAGGGGAGCTGGGAAATGGACCTCACAGACCACAGGATAACAAAGTCATCATTATCTGTGCGTAATGCACTGTTACCGAGCTCGCGGAGGAATACGTGTCACCGTGTAATGTGAGGCGCTTTGGAAACGAAGTGCTAAATGTGATGGTAATGACTTCTATTACACAGAGGAAACATCTGTCAGTCAAAGTTAATTTCCATATTTAGTCTCCTCCACGAGGCAGTTGAATGAATGCGTTTGAATATCTACTCGAACGAGGTCTCGCTTTCACCTCGTTCCTTTGGGCAAATTGAAAGCGCACTCAAGGCGCAATTTTGCCATCCTTGAAAATCGAAGCTCTGAGAAAGTGTTTTTGACATAACATCTGGGTTGGCATCATCTCGAGTAGCAGCCTCTGAATGGCTGTATCTGTCTATCGTATTTCAGCCCCATGTGACCTGGTGTTAAGTGTCTCAGGAAATTGCTCTGTCTCCCCACATCAGTCAAGCATAATGCTGGCATCGTATTGCTGATGGAAAATGAATGGCAGTAAAAAGAGGAGAGGGCAAACGGGAAGCAGAGGTTCGCCATCTCTTGTGATGTGACCTGGTACTGCGACCGCCGCCTCTGTGCTCCCTTGAAAGCCGATATTAGACTAATGACTGCCAGGCAGGACATGGGAATTTAATTCATTGCCTACACATATCTGGGCAGAATAGATAGAAAGGCAGAGGGGCTTAATATAACGAACATGCTGACGCTTATAATCACTTTTATATTTGAGGGCCTGTGATTGCGGTTGCATGCTGAATGCCCTTTTAAAACTCTTGTATAACCTGCTTTGCATGTGAGCAGGCCTGAAAAACGAGGGTCATAGAAGGCCTTTCCTCATCTGTGGCGCAGAAGCGAAATGTCATTGAAATCCGTATGGAAGGAGCTCGTTGGTGCAGATGAAAGAGACAGGAAAGCATGATTAGCTTGGTTTCATATGATCATAATGTAGCTGTCTATCAAGTCAACGTACAATTACAGGGTTGGGACTCTGAGAGGAGGCAGGTGGTACGTTTGGATTGCCAACATGCTCGACAGTAGCCATTGTGTGAGGGTTTTTTTAAAATATCTAGCAGTTTTGAGATAAAAACGAGGAAATTTGCTGGAAGAATGTGGTAGCGCTAACACTTCCCGTCTCTTCTCTCAAATAAGAGAATAAAAAGAAAGTAATATACTGTACGGCAGTTTGAAACCTGTTCTCTTTTGGACTTCGAGGTCTTAGACTAAAGGAAACCCAAGATATTACTGGTGCTTCTGCATTACAAACCTGCACATTTTTAAACATTTATTGACAGAAACTAGGTGATATTTGAAAATATATAAATTAAAGGGGTCATATGATGCGATTTGAATTTTTCCTTTCTCTTTGGAGTGTTACAAGCTGTTGGTGCATAAAGAAGATCTGTAAAGTTGCAAAGACTAAAGTCTCAAATCCAAAGAGATATTCTTTATAAAAGTTTAGAATCAACAACACACCCCTAAAACGCCTCGTTCTAATGCCCCCAACATCTCTACGTCATGATGTGGGAAGATTTGCATAATGTCGCCCAAATGCTCAAGCAAAGAAAGAAGGTGTAACTTTGATTCTCGCTATTGCCGCTGACACCACGTTGCGGAGACAGATGCTGTGTTTCGTTGTTAAAGCAAAGCTACTTTGTTTGGTCTTTCAAAAGAGTACACAACTAGAAATCAGTGGTTAAGTTCTATTTACAACACTGTTCCAGAACAGTTCAACCCAAATATTCAGATGTGTGCAGCACATTTTATATAGGACTGTTTCCTGATCCTGGGAGAGAAGACTACAATGCTGGCTGTTCTGACTCACAGTCTGTAAGTACTTTTACATATTTAAAGGATTTGCCTCTGATGATTCAAACGTGAGTTTTGAGAAGTGTAGAGTAGAGCTTGTTGTTTGTCGTTTCTCTGATCACAAATGCAGACATGGTTTTATGTTTACGTGGCACGATGCAACACGACACATAAAAACAGTATAAATCATTATAATCCATAATTATGTCCCAACTGGATGCAACAAATGTTTAGTTTGTAATGGGTTTTATTGTTTTTGTCTTGTCTTGCTGGTGTTCTGACCAGGAAACGCATCACAGTATTGGTGAGGGGCGTATTTCCGTCACACGGAATTTATTTTTTGGACCTTGTTCCATCTTATTTTAAATAGTTTTAACCATTCTTGCAGGTGAGCATCGCCCCCCTAGTCTGAGCTGATCTAGCACATTTAAAAAACACACTTTGGGTTATTTATTTTAGCCAGGTTCCAAACTGTTCTGGTTCAGGAATTTGATTGGCTGAACAGCGTTTTTGTAATAATAATCAGCTGTGCATTAGAAGTAGAGATTCTTCAGTGATCATTTGTGCCGGTTATATCATTATGGCAGTAGATGCCACTCTTTATGAGTGTCAGTGAATCATTTACTCAACCAATTTGTTCAAAAACATTGATTTATTAAAAAATGTAACTACAAATCCACATTCTGTTTAAATGGCCCCTAGATGTGGGCAGTTAAATATGTAAAGGTCTCTGACATTTTCTCACATTTTTAAAAGACTGTGTTTTAAGATGCGACAAAAAAGACTGAGTGCAGCTGTCAAAAGATGTCCATCTAGACGAAACGGGGCCATAATCAACATAGATATTGAGGGGGACAGACAAAAAAAATTATTAGAAATGGCCAAATTTTATCCATATTGTCCATATTGAATTTAAAATTCTTTCACTATATCATTACGGTAGTAATAACTGGCTTTATGAGTGAGTCACTGAATGATTCACTCAAGCAATTTGTTCAAAAACATTGATTCATTCAGAAACAATCGCTCATCGTTTTTGCTTTATTTGGAACTTTAAAATGTAAATTACTCATAATTAACCTGTTGTTCATTAAACGATTTGTCTTGTGTTTTTAACAAAATATCACACTAAATATAAAAACCATGTAATAGGTGTGTATTTAACACTAAATTCAATCTGAAATATTACCCACTGCACTCCTAAATTGCCAGCACTTCCAGTCTCTTCCCTTGAATAAGAGAATATGAACAAAAGCTCATATACAGTATCCCAGGCAGCAGCAAATGTGGTTTCTGTCTGTTAAAATAAAAAACCTCCCAGTGGAGAGGGAAAAAACACACATTCCAGTAAATGGGAACTATTACAGTCAGATTAACGATTTTTGGCAGAAGGGATGCTATATGATATCCATTTACGCATGACCTCTGCTCAGCTAATCATGAAAATGTATCTTCTATTCACTTGCGGTCCAGTGCTCATGCATAAATTACTTTATCATGGATCGTGTTGTGCATCTTATACTGTCACATCCTTCTGCAGAGCTATAATACAGTGTTTTCTATACAGAAGTCTGGATACTCAAGCACCAGCAGTTGGTGGGGGAAGAGCAGCCCATTAACCCCAGCTTGGTCTTAGAATATTAGGCAGGTCAGAAAGAGTGGAATTAGCTTCCCCAAGAGAACATCTGATCACAAGCCTCATCCAATTACTGCCTTATGGCTCATCAAATGAGATCCATGGGTAAACAGATACACTTTGAGGGTGTAGACTGAGCCAAGGTGTCCTAATGAGAACAGACCGGCAAATGTGTGGATTTTCGTCACATTTCCACTGCTTGGTTTAAATTTTGTTGTGCATAAGATATAAAGTGTACGTAAGACTTGATCCAGAAGCTAACAAAAAGTTGCATTTGCATGAATTTTCATAGGGATTTGTGAAACAAGATCATTATTGTTACTATTGATTTGTGAGGGGCCCATCATACAGATCATTGCACCACTAAGAGGAAGATTCAGTCTTTGTGATAGATGTCAATTTGTGGTCTAATGTGGTCTCATCTGGATTGAATTGTCAGTCAATACATGGATGATGTTGCATATAGGAAGGGCCATCTGCTCACTCTGAGAGAATTTCACGGTTGTTCAGGATGATTCTCAGTTAGAGACAGCATTTGAAATATTGATGTGATTCTGTGTGCTATTTTAAGCATTTTTTCCCCAGTGTTTTTTAATGACTTTAGCTGGTGGCATAGTTATACCAGTAGGTGGCAACAAGTCTTTATGAGTCCATCACTGAATCGTTCATTCAACTGATTCATTTGTTAATTCAGAAACTAAACAAGTGACATGAGACTAAGTTACTGAATTAACCGATCCAAAACCAAATTTATTCAGGAATGAGTCTTTCATTCAGTCACTGAACCGGATTATTTAATGAAAAAAGCACTACTACTCTACACTACTACTATTTTCATTGATGGAGCAAGTAAAGGTCTGTTTACAGCAAGGATGATAATTAATGACGACAAGAAGTTTGAATAATCATTAAAAATTTTATTAGAATAGTGAAATCCACATTACGGCTTTTTTACAATAACAACACAGAGGAGCAATATCATTGGAATCACTTTCAGAATGATTTTTTCCAACTGATGAATGATTGACACATTGACAGCCAATCAGAATGCACAATATTCTAAACGTCATATAACTTTGTTTGCTTTTTTGGCCTTTCATTTACATAATAAAGGTGTTAGGGGGCCTGAAAATACTAACTTTTGAGAACAATACCAGCATCATCTTTTGAAAGTGTGAATTTGTAAAAACTGTGATGTCCTTTACATGCATATTACCAAAGTATGACCCTTTAAGTCATATCACTCGCCGAATATCTTAGAAAGTCCTCTTGGGCATGCAAGTGCAGCTCCTATCTCTTTGAATGGGGAAAAATCAAATTCTCCAAAACTGTTCGCCAAGCTAAATGTATCTAAAACATCTAGAGACTTTACCTTTGTTCAATAGAGCAGCCATATTGAGTGTTGAATTTTTTTTCCATTCAAAACTTTGTCTTGGGTATTCTATAGTCTTTGATATTACGTGTAGCAAAGTGAAGCCAAAACATCTCAGTATGGCCGCTGTCATCTTGCGAAAAATACATAATTTGGAGTCCAAGTCTGCACAGTAGTAATCTTGAGGTGGAGCTGCGATATCAAAGTCTTAACTAACTAAAGGTCCTAACTAAAAGCAAACCTGTTAAATAACTAACACTTAAATATACATTACCGTGACAAGAACTACCTAAAATAATGAAACCATTTTCGGGAAAAATTTATTTGAAGTGTATTTTGATTATTTAGTTTGGCTCACATCCCATTTATTTTCATAGAGAGGGCGTGTTTATGATCCATACTCCAGCCAGCCAACAGAAGCCACACTCCAATAATACATTTAGTCTTATTACGGCAAAAAAAAAAACATGAGAGATGGGTGACCTTTTCTTTAAAAAAGGAAAAAGGATCTCTAGAGTTACAATACGACCCACAGATGAATAGCGGTTTAATGTAATCTGGCCAAATGTTTTAGAAAAACTGTGTGTGGGGGGACGTGTTTGTCTTGTCCTGTCTCTCATTGGCTGAGATAATGTTTTATCAGGTAACTGTCAGCCGTGAAGCTTGAGCATTAATGTTATCTGAGACAGCAGTTTATTTCCTCATCCCTGTTATCCTCCCCCATTCGGCTTCACCTTGAGCTGACAGGCTCGCCGAGGAAACCTCTGTGATCTCTTTTGATGGTGGCTCCTTGGAGAGAGGTGAAATGAAAAAGTTGCTCGCTTGAAACGGCCCTGATAAGACCTAATCAGTCGTTGTGGCGACTTCCATTTAGCGCACGGTGTAACAAATCATCTGTCACTAAGCCGATGTGCAGCTCATGTCATTCTCCATATTCCTCCACTGAACACATCATTTCTCCGCCAGCGTTGGATTTATATCCCTCGTGAACCCTCCTGACAGGTTTGTTATCAGTCGGCCTGGCTGGTAAACCCCAGGGAGATGGAGCGTAGCTATTAAAGGACGGGAATCGGAGTGTGTAAATGTCACGTAAGCTGTCATCAGTGGATTTCATTGCTTCCACGGAAGTCAAAAGACATTGGCTCATATCCAGGGTGTTCTCACCTGTCATGAATAATTTGCCAACGGCATTTTATGGAGCCGATAAAATCGAGCAGACAGGGTTTCTTTTGTGAAGGACACCATTCTTGTCTGCACTGCGGCTGAAATGCTGAGGCGCAAAAACAGATTTCTAGAACATTGACGCATCAACCGTGACCATCAGCCTTGAAAATTCTATACTCTGTCACTGTTGCTTTTGTCTTCATCTCTCTCAGTGAGAAACCAGGGGTAATAAAGCCTTGCTTTCCACTACATTGAGCATAAGGAGCCCCTGCCACCTGCCATAAAGCTGATGGATTAACCTGGTTGATTCCTGGCCCAACCTCTGCAGCAGTGCCTTGTGAAAATGGGCACAAATAAGGGTCAATTGTTTAATGAGAGGCAAACTCAGCTCTGAGTAATTCCCCTTCTGACCAATTTGACCATGGTAGTCAACTACTAATTCCCAAGGCTCTTTAAAAAAAAACACATGCATTGAAATTCATGACAGTTTCGAGAAAAAAAAAGAGGATTTTTTAAAAGCATTTTTAGCCAATCTAATCTATTCTAATATGCAAATATTTTCCCCCTGGTTTCACAATCAAGCCTTAAAGGGGTCATATGATGTTGCTAAAAATAACATTTATTTTGTGCATTCAGTGTATTCAAATGTGTTTGTGAAGTTAAAAAAAAAAAAAAAAACTTATTTTCCACATACTGTACATTATTGTTTCTCCTCTATGCCCCGCCTTTCCAAAACGTGTTGATTTTTACAAAGGTCATTGTTCTGAAAAGTGAGGTGTGCTCTGATTGGCCAGCTATCTAGTGCATTGTGATTGACCAAATACCTCAAGCATGTGATGGAAATGTTACGCCCCTAACCATACTGCAATGTCTGAGAGTGCCGAGACAAAACAATTAAAACCCACTATAAATAAGCCATTTGTTGCATCCAGTGGGGACATATTTACGGATTATAATGACAATATACTGTCTTTTTATGTCGCGTTGCATCACGCCGTGTAAAAAATAAATAAATAAAACCATGTTTGCATTTGTGATCAGAGAAATGACAAAAATGCTCTACTCTACACTGCTCAAAACTCACGTTTGAATCATCAGAGGCAAATCTTTTACATATGTAAAAGTACTTACAGACTGTGAGTCAGAACAGCCAGCATTGTAGTCTTCTCTCCCAGGATCAGGAAACAGTCCTATATAAAATGCGCTGCACACATCTGAATATTTGGGTTGAACTGTTCTGGAACAGTGTTGTAAATAGAACTTAACCACTGATTTCTAGTTGTGTACTCTTTTGAAAGACCAAACAAAGTAGCTTTGCTTTCACAACGAAACACAGCATCTGTCTCCGCAACGTGGCGTCAGCAGCAATAGCGAGAATCAAAGTTACACCTTCTTTCTTTGCTTGAGCATTTGGGCGACATTATGCAAATCTTCCCACATCATGACGTAGAGATGTTGGGGGCATTAGAACGAGGCATTATAGGGGTGTGTGGTTGATTCTAAACTTTTATAAAGAATATCCCTTCGGATTTGAGACTTTAGTCTTTGCAACTTCACAGATCTTATTCATGCACCAAGAGCTTGTAACACTCCAAAGAGAAAGAAGAAAAAAAAAATTCATCATATGACCCCTTTAAGACTAGTCCCAGACGAAATTCCATTTCTATTTTAACTAAAAGAAACTTTCACTGATTTATCTTAAAATATGTCAGTGCCATTGTTTTGTGTTGAGTGTTTTTTTTTCTAAGGTACCTCTATAAAAGCTTCTTAAATTGAACTATGAACCAGTCCTGGCTTAATCTCAGCCTTGTCTGCAGAAACCAGCTTATTATATGTTACCTTTACATACAGTGATCCCAAAAATATGGACACTTAAGGTAAGTGTCAAAATCTATAAATGTTGTTGCATTACATGCCACATATCAAACTAGAAAAATTCAGCTATTTGCTATATTACTAGATTTGTTATCTAGTGCAATGCAATTCAAGCATTTTAAGTGTGACTTAATTGTCTGAATCTGTTTGTTTAGTATTTTTATATACTATCATAGTATTCATTTATATTTCAAAATTAGCTTGTATTTTTATATTTTCAGTTTTAGTAATTATGTGCTTTAGTTCTATGCTCTTGTGACTTATTTCGATTTAGCTTTATTTTTATTTCAGCTTCAGCTTATTTTATTTTAGTAATAAAATTGCATAATAACGTTTCAAATTTTATTAATTTAATATTTATATTCTGTTTCATTTCTGCTTTATTTCAAAAATATACTTTTTAATAGTTTCAGTTAACGATAACAAAGTTGCCTAAAAATGGCTTTTAGTAGATGATTTTTTGTAGCTGTCAGCCATAAATAAACAAAAATAACACTTCAGTGAATGGTTATTGAATTATTAACTTGATAAGTAAACATTCCAACATTTCAGTAAAATACCTGATAACACTCTCTTTTTTTTGCATTCTGTGCTGTCTCTGTAATGCAGTGTATCTGAACACAGTGATGGGACTGCCAGATGGTAAGCATCCCAAGGACGTTAGTGAAGCCAAGACTCATGCGGAGCCATCGCAGAATACAATTTGTTTCATTGTAACAGCATGCCAAGGCAGGCTCAGCAGTGGGCCGGTGTGCTCTGTGCTCTCATAAGTATGCAAGAACAGAATGAAGCGAAGCTACATCATACATAAATCCTTCTATGCTTATGTAGACAGACTTATGCAGCCACCATTAAGCAGTATACGCAATGACACGATACCTGATTATGAATCTTGCCCCCCTACAGATTAACAGAAAAAGAAAGGTGGTCATCTAGGAAGGATCGTTTCACACCATAACCTGGAAAGGTGAAGCATCTTCTTGATTTCGGAGCTGGTAAGTTAAGTGGTATTACATGCAGTGCAGCAATTTTGAACTTGGAACGTAAGTAAACGAGCGCCAGAAATAATATCTCGTTTGCGCTCTCTTCACCGTTTGAAATGGAGAGCGGTGTCATAGCAGGGAAGCAGTTACCCACAACAACCCAATTGATTCTTTCCGTTCAGAAAAGCGGAGTGTGTTGGCAGTGTTTTCCTGATCTGTCTCTGCTCTCTCCATAATGTATGAAGTGCTGGAGGAGCCCTTCATTAGTCTCTGTTGGGTGGGCTGGACAGGCTGGAGATGGCTCCCGGGGCAGTGCTGGACAGAGCTGTAAATTGGATGGCCTGCCCCTGCTGAGCCAGCAGCCAAGACTGCTTGTGTGAATTAGGGAGTGTGTGCCAGAGAGCAGGCGGCGGTGTTTGAGCTCTGTAGGGAAGCTCATGGCTGTCAATTACTCTGCGCCAATGGAGCCCCAGCGCTGGCACGGTGATGGACCAGTCCACCGCTGCCATCATTACCAGCTCCAGTGGACTCCCAGCCCTCTGCCATATGCGCCCACTCAGGGGTCTCCGTCTGTTCAGCGTGGCAGGGATCAGGGATGAGGAAGTAAATGGACCTTGAAATTGATATTGGGTGGTAGAACTCACAAGCTCCTTTATTCTCTTCCCAACATCCACAGGCGAAATTCGAAACTAATTTATGGAGGATTTTTGTCATTTCTTGTATGGAAATAGCAGCCTGTTATTACAGTAAATGATGCATGATAATGGATACTATTCATCAGCCGCTTGTTTCTCCTCGGTTATAAATTATCAGGGGATTTGTTTTCCGAAGGCAAAGAGAATGCAGAGAATGACCACGCTGCTGTACCTTTAATTGTCCATTCTGTTGCATTACATGGGAGCTGCGCTCCAACAAAAGGTCTGGTCCAGCAGGTTATTAAACCATATTATTCAATCCTCACATATAATATAATATAATATTAGTAGAAATTCAGTTTCGCATAAAAATTAGCAGGTACAGAAAAGCACTATGTGTTCAAACTGAATCCGTATTTTATATTGAGAAAATTCTGCTCCAGTGACACTCCATTACTGGTTCTGAAATCTTCAATATGCATCATACCATATTCATAGATAGATTTTGATTGTTTCTCAAATGCACTATTTCCAAAATATTAGAGGTTTCTTTGAATTGTATGAATAACAATGTTGTGTTGGCATTTAGCAAAAAGAAAACATAAGATCATTCAAAAAAGCATAGCAAGAATGAAAAAAAGTGATTCTACATAAATATGTATATCTTTCAAAGATTTGGAAAAGAAAGCATAATGCATATCATGAATAAGAAGTTTTTTTTTTTTTCATAATCAGGATTTAAAGTCATGTTCCTGTAGCCCAGCCCGCAGAACGTGGTGTTAGCAATTCTAAGGTCATTTGTTCAGTTTCCAGGGAATGCAAGCGCTGATAAAAATGTATCTCCTGAGTGTAATTATGTTGCTTTAGATAAAAGTGTCTGCCAAATCCATAATTGTAATAAATGTACTCTATATTAAATATATTAACACTGTTTTACACTGAAAGGCACAGTTGGCGAATGATGATATTTAAGCATGGAGAAGTCAATGATATATTGATGTATATAATAAATTATTTACAGATACAAACATCAAACATATTGAAAAACTGCAAAGATTAACAAAAATATCAGAAAGAGCACAATTGCTAGCATATTGTTTTTCAATTAAAATCATTCTTACCTTTTTTTATTCTGTGGCGGATCAGAAAAACTCAGAATTCAGTAAAAAGGAATGGAAATTTTAAACTCTTAATTGCAAAAAAATTGTGAGATTTAAACTTGCAATAGCAAGAAAAAAAGTCCGAATTGTGAAGAAAAAAATTTTAACGAGAGAATTCTGATGAAAAATGATAGAAGCTCAGAAGGCTTTTATAATAAACAGCACAATCTGAAGATTTCCATTTCATGACTGTCTTTGTTGTGTAAATATACTAATTGCTCAAACGGGGGAAAATAAAGTGCACAACCTTTCCTGTATGTTTGCTTCTGCTTGACAGCGAGCGCAAGTGAACTTTAGCATCCTGTAGGATGATGATTTCTCAGGTGGGTTTTTATCTGCATTACACTGGGGGGCATTGTCACAGATGACATATCACCATCTCCGCACTAGCATTTTTTTTTTGCCAGTAATTTAAATGTGCGGAGGGGACTGTAATTTGTTCTTCATGGATAATATGACCCTTAGCGGAGCAAGATCATGGGTCGGCTGAAGTGATATTTTCTGGTAATGATGGTCATACATCATTCCTGACGGCGTGGGTTTAGAGGCTAGCACATCACTGCCACGTCCTCTGGGACTCGCTGCCATAAACAAGTAAGACATGAGCGCCCTGTGGAGGGCCGTGCAATTTTTACGAGCTTATCCTGAGCCCTTGGTGGCTGGAGGCTGAGCCTCTCGCTGTCGTGGTGATTAATACCTCTGAAGTCCTATCATCTTTCTTCATGGTCTTCCACTACTGGGGCACTACATTAGAGCTTGATATCCTCAAGGTGATCTGCTGCAATCACTCTCACCATGTAACGGTTGAGGAGAGTCTACAGTCCTTTGAAATATAGTTTGAGTGAAGCAATACATTTTTAACTTCGTTGTAAGGGTTCGTTTTGTTGCAGAATGGTTGTAACTCTTATAAATAGTGTTGCAGGTTCACAAGCTGCAGACTTAAAGGTTGACAAACATCAGTTATCCGGGAACTGTTGGTTTTTAAAGGGATAGTTCTCCCGAAAATGAGCATTCTATCATCATTTACCCACCTTTATGTCGTTTCCAACCCAGTATATCTTATTTCTTCTGTGGAAAACAAACAAAAAAAGATATTTTGAAGAATGTTTCAGCTGCCCATGCTATTAAAGTCAATGGGGTGCAAAACAAATTTTAGTCATGACTTGCTTATTGTTTATCTTAAAACCTTTAGTGAACTAGTGAAACCTCTCAGGCTGCTGGATAGTGCACTTGCTTTCTAATATTGCTTATGTGAAATCCTTTAATGAAATTTATATTTAAAATGTATATATCATGATTGCTTTAAAATGCAGAGACTTGTCAGGGTTTTTTTATGAGCTGTGATTTACCTACACTTTTGAATAGATCTTTATAGAGTTGTCCTGTTATATGACATGAAAGAACTAGGTCAGGCTTCACAAATGAGCTTGATAAATGAATGTTTATGGGATTGATTGTATGGCCTAAATGATTTGTTATTTCCCTTTAGACATTAACAGACTTTGTAAATTAGGTGTCAGGGTAACAACCAGCATGTAATAAAAGCTGTTCACATTATTCTTCCAAAATCGCCAATAGAGAAGGTGCGTAATCACCCCCTGCAATTTAATTTTGGAACAAATGAAGAAAATGATTTGACACCACAAGAAACATCCCATCTGCTTCAGTGTTCTCCACATTTCTACAATGGTCTCGATTTGACAGAACAAATAATCTGAAAATATCTAAAAACGATAAAGAATTATTTTATTAAATGACCAATGAGGATAGTCTGTATTGGGTTTTGTTTTATATTGACATTGAAAATGAAAGTCAATTATAAATCCTAATAATAATAGTTCAGGATAATATATTGTAGAGATTGCATATGCACTAGTCACTTTTATTAGCGGTGCACAATATATCTGCCATTATAGAGATTTTTTAATTTATCACATCACCCAATACTGGATTACCTTTGTTGCCATCTCACTTAAGGATAGTTCAGTTATATATCTAATTAATAAAATCTAACAATTTGATGAAACTTTTAATGCAATCTTTATTAAATCTCAAAATGAATATCCATTTTTCTTACTGTGCATTATATTTATTATGATGCTTAAACAGATGTTTTTGTTTTGTGATTTATTTAGATAAAAAAATTATCTATATTTTCATATCTATATGCCATTAATAGTTTATATATTGCAATATAAAATAATGATCAGTATCAAGGCCCGTATTTTTGCACATGTAGCTCTTTAAAGTACGTGAGAATTTTGCAATAAGGCTTCACTCCTAAAGAAAGCTTTGGCTTTTGAGTTCGCCGGCACACAAACAAAGCTGAAGGAATGCACTTTGCCCTGTTTGATAGCTCTTTACCCACTCTCCTCCTCCATCTGCACTCATGACTGCAGTGGGAGCCTGGCGATTATGATGGAAATCTCACAAGCCATTACCATGAAGAGGCTGGGCCCGATGCAGACAGTTTAATGGACTCATTTGTAATTGGTAGGGGGCAATGGCTAAGCTACCGTGGCCTTTGTGTGATTGAGTATAGAGGCATGCATGCAAATGTGACAAATGAATAGGAATTGAGCCTCTCAGGTTTTGTGCGGCTTTCTCCAGCTCTCCGTTCAGCCAGAGTGACCTTGAGAGGCAGTGCAGTAGGTGTTAAGAATCGTATAAAGAGGTGTTAACACTGGGGGCAGTGAACGGAAAGGAACAATTCATGAAGTCTAAAGTGGCATATTCATTAGCTGCCATATGAATTGGTTTGGAAGGAAGCTGTTGTGCAAAGCCGCGAGGTACGCATCGGTTATGAACACTTCATAAGTGGCATCCGAATGCTCCATGGGCCTATTTACCGCCCTGCTAAACGAGCATAAAAGGCCACTTTCTGTGCTCCCTGTATGTGCCAAGACTTTTCATTCAGTGGAAAATAAGTCCTCACAGGTGATCGCTGCAGCTTTGTAAGCTCGAAAATGATTTGATATGCAAGCGCATTACTATTTTAGAGGTTTTGCCTTGGTTGTTTCCCTAAGACATCAACGTGAGCTTCATTGTCCGAGGTGTTTTTTGTGTGCCATTGGGAAGAGAGCCTGTTCGTCACAGATGTCCAGGGAAAATTACACAAGTCCCTCATTAATGAATGGCTCAACAGTCTCTGGAGGTGGCCTCAGAGGCAGCTCTTTAATGAGCTGGGAACTCAAACACTGCCAAAGTTTACCTCGACCCTGCCTCTTGCGCTCGGGTCAGTCGGAAGAGCAATTCAATTCAGGGCCACTGAAGCAGAGGGGAATGGCCTCACGCTGATTTCTCTCTCGTGGCTCCAAAGGCAGGAATAATGCACTTTTGTCACACGCATCCTGGGGAATTACAGCTCCTAATTTGATTATGGGAGATTTGATTAACTGGAAAATGGGGATTTCACTAAAACTTTCACATGCTTAATTTATCCCTTGCCGAGCAGATGCAACATTGTGTCATCCCAATGAAAGGGCGTATGGGAACCCTATTCAGTGGTTAGACACTCTTTGAAATCCAAGAATATTGCTATTTCGCCATGGCTCTCACAAGTCAAATGCCTTCGATTATCTCTTCCTGGAAATAGCAACGGCTGTCATGCGAGTTTGCGTACGCCCGCTTGCGAAGCCTACGTTGATCTGACAGCGCGACATTCTCGCAGCATTTCTGTTTATTGACTGAAAACTCCTGCGGTGTGGAGTCGCTCCATTCCATGAGCGAACGGAGCGTACATCTTCCAGTACATTAAGATTATGTATTTCATTTCAAGGCCAATTGGCCCTTAGTAATAGTCTCAGAAGGAGCTTGCCATTACAGACCAGTGGTTATGGAGGACAGAAGCTCTTCCAAAGGGCAAGTATGAAGGAATCCATCCCCATTAAAAATGATCTAGTTAAATCAGCGTTCTCTCTAAGGGCCATCGGGCCAAACCTGCTCTTTGAAATTAATAGCCAGACTGGAACTGAAGGGCTAAGGCATCAATTTACTCCTCCTTCAGACAGAAAATCAGTGAAAACAATCAGGCCAAGTCGGCACTAATGACTTTGCCTTTGAGGCGAGTTTGCAAGAATCTTTCGGTGTTTAAGAAAACACAGATGGAAAACTTGTGTGTGCTCATTCTTCCTTCGTTTTCTCTTTTTTTTTAGCGCTTTGGGAGGTGGGTAACGTTGGGACAGATGTACATACGCTATCGTAAACTGATTCTTTGTCATAATTACACAAAATGATTTAGAATTAATTTACTAGAATGAGCACTGAGTTAATAAAAGCCCTTGTTTCACATCTCATTTTCAGTAATCACATCTGACTCCGTATTTCTGCATTTGATGATTATAATGATACAATTTCGGAGTGATTTACTATTTTGTGTTTGTTGCACATGCTGTGCGCTGGTAATATATGATTATGTTTTTTGGAAACTGCTTAAACTGTCATGGCACTGTGAAAATGTTCTGCTCTTTTCAGTTTCATATAAATGAGATTATGACGTTTGAGGGAAATTAATGTTTGAAATTATTTGTTGATGAATATGTAATAGTTGTTAAATACTCAGATCTGGGTCAAATGACCAATCCTAACTATTAGGACTAGTACTGAAATGTAGTTAAAAGCCTTGGCTTAATAAACTTCCGTATCGTGGAATCCTATGTGATGTAGAAAAATCTATGAATATCAACAAAAAAATTATCTATTTATTTGTTAAAATAAATAATGCTTATAAAAATAGCATTGAATTATGATAAGGTTAGAGTCACAGCAATAGTTCAAGTTGCCAGTCGGGTATGTTCCAAACAAGAATTGGTTGCAAAAAAATGAGTAGTTAGTAGTTAGAACGGTGAATGTATGCAGCTTGTATATCTCAAAACATCACATACAAAGATGCCATATATCTCGCCGCTTCCATGCGAACACTAAATATCCTGGGTCTTGTGACTTAAGATTTACAAAAAAAATAATACACATAATTTAACCAAAATGCTCTTCTTCTGAAGTACTTATAAATAAGGTCTATTCTTGTATTAAATATCATATCGCCATAGTCGGTATGGTAAAGCACAGCAATAACATCTTGCTCAGCTAGAAGCTTTTATTTGGAGCTTATAAATTATGAAAAGAAAACCCCCTAATCTTCTTCTGTTTGATGATATTTGATGGCTCTCGTGTAGGTCTGAATTAATATTTCATCTTGAGCCCACACATCTGCCTCCAGTCCAATAGATCGAACGGCCTCCGAGGGGAGAAGAGGGTGACGCTGCCACCCGTGTATTCATCCGCCTATGGGTGCCCCAGTGCGTGCAGTCAGAAGAAGGAAGCTGAAAATGTTTTTCTAGCAAGCCGGAGATCCACACCCCGCTGAGGAGTCGCAAATCACAGCTTCGTCCCAGCAGGAGGACCAACTTCAGCTTGAACAAGGCCCTATTTTGTTCAGAGCCTGTGAAATGCAATTAGAAACTCCCTCAGGGCCGACAGGGGCAATGACTGAATGGGACCTCCCCGCGATCCTGGCGGGCCATGGACTTTGAAGTCTTCTGCTATCTCCCCAAGAGAGCCCATCCCCGGTTCAGAGAGGACACCGCATTAGCAACAGAAGACATGAGGCTGATGAGTGCACGAGCTTTCATGTGCCTCCTCCCATGGGGGTGTTGACGCTTCTAATAAATTACGTGATATATCTGTTGTGATAATATCCCGTCTTGTGATTCATCATCTCGCCGTGCCCTTTTCCCACTGACATTCACAAGCCTTCTGTCCAAAGACGAGCTTTGCGATTGGCTGACCTCACCAAGAATTCCACAACACCGTGTGCATGACATTCACATTTATGTGATGCATTTATAATAAGCTTTGACAGGTACAAATGCAACCACCGCATTAAATCATATCATCCTTTTCTCACCTTACAAAAGAAGCAAGGTGGCATACCAGCACAGAAGCATTAATTGGAGCCGACACGTCACCCAATAAGGGTGAAGTCTCATTTCGGTGCGAGGTGGAAGTGTCTCATCAGCATTCTGAACCCGTTGCCTGTCCCCTCTGGTTATTCTGGGCCTGTAATTAAGAGGATGGCCACAATCACTAGACTGTCTATACGTACGTGTTGAGCAGAGAGGAGGAGAGTGTTGTAATTGTTCTGCCGCCGGGGTGCCGCTCTCAGGGCTGAGGAGGGAGGTGTGGGAGTGTCCGCTGAGGGAGGGATCACAGGAATGCACGGTTCGCTACTGAGGGAGCATTCTTGAGCCGAGCTAAGTGCAGCCGGACACGCTCTGGAAAGGATCTCAAACCTGCTTTGAGTGGATTTGGGCTTAATCTGTTGATGGTGAAGGAGCTCAGAGCCTCACGTTTACTGTGTTTGGAGGATTTTACTGGATACCGGTTCAAAGGATTGGTTCAGGATGTTTAATATCATACATGCCCTGATATTCAAAGGGTAAAAACAAACAATTTGCTCCTAGATTTTGAAGGGACCTATGGTTTATGTTTATAGGAAAGCACTTTTTAACACTTTTGTGTTCTGATGCTGGAGTGACTGTACTCTGAAAAGCATTGGATAGTTGAAAAAAAAAATTGGCAGTATTTTGGATTACATTGAGAAGGGTCTTCTTGCCTTATCGCTTCAGTGTTTTTTTGGGTAAGTTCTTTTCAAATTATTTTACTAATTTAAAATTTGGATTTGGGTTGGTTGTTTTTGCTGCGCATTTGGATACAACTGCGAAAGTGAGACATGCCTATAATTCTTGAAAGTAGTGGTTATGACAAATGAAATCCATTCATTTAATTACATAATATAATTACATTTTTGATGCCTTTTGATTTTATCCATGTGTTTGTTTCATGTTTTGAAGCATGGAACAACTATTATTTTTTAGTTCATTTCCTTTGAAAGCATTGGGCTTTAAAAGAGTGAAGCCGCTTGTCAGGTTTTGCAGTGGTGAAACAGTGTCCTCTTGTGGTTTACATGTTTGTGATGGCTAAAGCAGAATTTTTACTGAAATGTATTAATATTGCAGGTTGCTCTGACAGAGATATTCCCTCCTCCAAATGCAGGTATGTAAACCTCACATTTAATAACATCACCATTACTAAATAAAATTTAAAAAAATACATTTATGCATTTAGCAGACGCTTTTATCCAAAGCGACTTCAAGTGCATTCAGGCTATCAATTTTTATCTATCATGTGTTCCCAGGGGAATCAAACCCCCAACCTTGCTCTTGACAATGCTCTACCAATTGAGCTGCCTTCAGTTTGGTGTTTATTTACCTCCCTGTATGAGAATTCATGAGCAGGCATTATATCTAACACCTCTTGATAGGTTTGATAGATAGACTCAATTATCCAATGATAATGTCATCACATCACTCCCTATTCCAATGAGATGGAATCGTTAAATCGCTAATGGGCATTTTTATGTCTACTTTGACTATTAAGCTTGTTATATATTCTCAGCTTTGGTCATTAGATAGGTGCATCTCATGACTTTTTTTTCCAAGGTTAAGAATGTTTTCACATTTGAAGCATCACATTTCCATTCTGTAATATGATGAATTATGAAAACAACATTTACAAGAAGCTTTATTCTTGCATTGGGCAGATGGCATGATTAAAAATCTTCTGGGTTGAGTACAAGGATGTAAAACGCAATATCCGTAGAGCCAATTAGCATTTTGATAACTTAGGAGGTGGGTGCATTCAGGCCAAGTACGTGCTAGTAATCTTCCACTTAATCGGATAGAGGGTCAGTCACTCCACAGCCAGCCAGCCCGCCCAGAAACACTTTAGCCTCGCTGATTTATTTAACAAGACATTCTCGGTCATGCATTTATTTTTATTTGGTACACTTAACATTTAAATCATGAAGCATTCATGAAAACCACAATTGTTTCTCTCTATATCACTTATCCTCATCATTTCCTTTAAGCAGTTTTTCCTTCTTAAGCATGCTGGAATCAAATCAGAGGCACTTAAGAACTTAACCAGATTACTTTCATAGAGTCACCAGCAATAGTTAATGGAATTTACGTCTTTATGTTAGAGCTGGTGCTTTGGAGGCTCTTGTCTGGCACATTTGTCAGCAAGGGCCAAGGTCTGTTCACTATCGCTGGGCTGGAGCTTCAATGGACTGATGGGTCAGACTGCTTCTACAGAGTACAGAGCTCCTCATGTGCAATAACATTTCGTGTTTTAGCACTGCTTATAAAATAACTTTCATTTTGTCTAATCTGATTGGCTGTCTAAGATGACAGAAGGATGTGAACACATAGTGCAGCAATGTTTTGAGAAGCCTTTTAAACCTTAAGCCATCTTAATGCAATTGAGTTAAAGGACGCTTGTCTCAATCATAAGGGGATTAGACAGCTTTCAGGGTCTGTTTTATTTCTCAGCGTTCTGCCAAATGCTTCTCAGAATTGAGTTTTTAATTAGACATTTCCTGCTTGAATGACACACATCATATTCCTAATCCTTTAAAGGTGTGTATTTTTAGAGGAAGCAATAGAGTTCTGATGACATTTACAGACAAGCTGTTTGTCTGAATATAGGTGATTATTCAGTCAGATACAAAGTTAAAAAAGATAAAACAGATACATTTTGTGGCAATAAAGCAATGACATTCAGGTTTGTTTTGTTTGTGGTTGTTTTTCGCCAAAAAATATTGAATAATAAGTAAAAAAAAAAAAAAAAAAAAAAGATTAGCTTAATACAATACAATTATTTTTAAATGATTTTTTTTTCTCAAATATTAAATGATTTGGTAAAAAGACTATTTTTAAGCGTTCTTCTTTAATATGATCATTTCCCTCACTGAAGAATCCCTCATATAAGCACTAGACTATGTTTGACCTTCTGTTGTTATGGTTGTGTGTGGTTAATGCTAATACGAGCAGGCTCGCCGAGGAGCTGTGTAATCTGTTCGCCCAACACTCGGCTGTCAAAAGTTGACAGCTTCCCTCAGCACTTATAGCCGTAATGCGTTTCCGCCAGGAATAACTGAACCGCTATTCACAGAGTTGTCTTTGCTTCAGCCCACGGTTTTGGCCGATATGCAGTGACTGGCCTGGATAGAGGGTTTTTCACGTTCTTGCGATGCTTGTTAAGGCTGTGTTAAGATTAAATGATATCCAGGGCCCAAAATGCATTTCACAGACATGATCACTTTCAAAGTCGAAGTGAAACTATTCAAGGCCATAGTATAATCTGTTCATCCCCTATCCATTGCAGACATAGGTATACATGTTAGTACAACGAAGTCTGTGAGATAGGCAGCCAGAACAGAGCTGGCATTGTTCACAAGGTAACCCGAGCCTGGACTGGCCCAAGCATCGGGGGATAGTGTATAACCGAGATCAGCGCTGTTGAGAGATCAGCGAGACAGCTGACTGTTTGGAGCTTTCAGCACAACTCAAATATACACTTTGACTCTCCAACTTTAGTGCTCACTTTGCCCCCAGCTCTCACACACGTTACAGCCGTGACTGACCGCTGCAATAAGACTCACAACGAGCCCTTTATCATCAGTTAAGTCCGTTAGAGCTGAGGATTCGAGTCTCTAGTGTCCTTCACGCCGCTGATTGTTTTACTGGCGCTCCAGGGGCTCGGTTTCTCAGAAGCGGGAGGTACAACACATCCCACAGGCATCAGGAGCCATTGTGTGCGTGACCGGCCTACATCCCCATCACTAATCCCAGACTGAACGAAACATGAGCACTGAATAATGAAACAGGTCTTTGCTGAGCACCGCCGCCTATTGTACTGACTGTGGGGAGAATGCAGTCATTTCGCTCACAGCAATTTATACATCCTTAGTCTGTGTCCTGAACTGGCCTTTCTCATCATCCTTTGGGAAGGGATTACGTTATAATAACAAGACATGACTTGCTCAGATACGCCTTGATTCTGTCATATGCTGTATATGGCTGATGAAATGAGGTTTTGGAGTATATATATTTTGGTATATATATTACATTATTTTTAGTAAACTCCTTATTTGCTACTTATTAATAGTTAATAAGGTAGTTGTTAAGTTTAGGTATGGGATAGGATTCAAGGGATGTAAAAAATGGTCTTATAGAATAGAGCATTAATATGTGCTTTATAAGAACTACTAACAGCCAATGTGCTAGTAATATGCATGCAGCTAGTTAATAGAATTGCTTCTTAAAATAAAGTGTTACCAAATACTGTAACGAAAAACTGTGTAGAATCCCTCTTTTGATGCCGAGACCTGCATGTATTACTGATTTGATCCATAAAAAATAACAGTAAGCATGTGCTTAAAATCCTGTGCCACCCAGTTGGCTTTTTGCTTTGATGTATTAACTGGAAGAGAGAGAGAGAGAGAGAGAGCACTGCCATAAAGGAAGTGTTCGCTTAGTGTGTTTGATACCCAACACCACAGACTGTGATCCTGCAGACAGACTGGCAAGTTGAGAATAGAGAGATACTGTTCCCCTGTGTCTCATTCAAGAGCTGTTGAACGCCTGCTGAACGCTGCACCAGAGACAACTCTCTAAACCTGCCAGATTACAGCCTAGAACGACTGAACCGACACATTTCTAGTGGATTCATACTCTGTTCAGGGGTGTGGAGAGTGCAGAGACATAGAGGTAGGAGCTTTTTTAGCTGTTTTCAGTTGATGACTAATCCTGAATGTAGAAGTTTGAGTATTTGTTTTAGCATATTTCAACGATACAAACCCACACAACTGAAATCCAACCGCAAAGTGGTTTCTTCTCTTCGGAGACTGTTCAAGTGTCAGAGAGGTGCAGCCGAACAGATGCACCTTAGCTGAGTGGGCTTCGTTCACACACGTGGGAACCTGTCAGCATACAAGAACAACTGTTTCTCAGTTTGAGTCATTTGCCAACTGTGCCCTAGCAATAACGCACCCGGACCCTCGATGCCACTGGATGATTTATGAGACGTCTCCTGCCATCTGCAAGCACAAAACCGCAGAGGGACGGCTACGGTAAACATGCTCATGATTGGAAGATTATGAGGAGTTTCTAGGAGGGCTTACCTGCGCTCCGCCTGAGCCACGCTTGTCTACTTTTGTATGCACACAAAGCTCCCTCCAACTGCTCCTTCAAGAGATTAAGAGCTTTCCCCTGGCACCCTGTCAAGGACAAAATTTAAAGAACACGAGTGTTTAACCTCCAGCTAATCTTGTCTTTGTGAGAATGAAGGGATTAGACCATTCGTTTTTGCATGCCTGGAAGGGTTAGGCCAGTAATGGGCTTGATGAATGACAAAAATGGCTCGGGGAAGGCAGCTGCCAACTGACACAAGACGACAAATTCGCTGGTGGCCTGACAGCTCCAAAAAGAGGCTTAGCTCGATTCCTGACCTGCATCAAAATAGAGCATTACTGTGCCATGACACTAATTGAAAACAAGCAGTTTAAGCGAAACCAGTCTTATAAACACGAGCCAAACTTTTTCATTTCTTGCTTATTGCATCGTCTGATGGAAGGGTACATCAGCACATGCTGTTCTTTGATTAAACGGGAAGCAAATTAGATTTAAACACCAGCGCCATTATGAGGGTCTATTAAGGACTCTGTGTGCTTGTTATTTAGCTTTACTCGATTAGTCTGTAGCCGGTCCAGCTATTGCGTTGTGCCATGTGGCGGACTAGTCTGTTCTCCTCCCTTGAGACTCCTGTCTTCATCTGGAAGTTTATAAAGTATTGCATTCTTGGCATTCACGTCTCGGACGTTTCTCCATGCATGTTTACTGTTCCCAACCATTTGAATGACCCCTGCACCTGTGTCATCCTACAAACAGCTCATCACAAGGGATTTGGAGCTCAGCTCAGGCGAATAAGTTGCTCCTTGTGTTTCCCTCCTCCATGGACCCCTGGTGTTCGCGAAAGGAGGTCTACCCCTCGGAGAAGCTAACAATCCATTATGGGGCTCTCAAAAGACCTTTCACTATAGATACAGCAGTACTGGAGAAAAGGCCCAAATTGACAGCTCTACACAAAAGAGATTTACTGCTTTGCTTTATGTGCATGAGTGCTGTTCAAAAGGAGGTAATTGCAGGTTGTATAGATGGGCCAATCCCTAAGGGATTTCACCCCTTCATCACATTTGCATTCATTATTAGCACCCCCCGGGAGGGACCAGTAAATGTCACGGTGAAACCGACATCATCAGTGGTATGGCAATGCGTGAAAAGGCTAATGCTGTAAAAACAGAGATATCCTACTCTTTTTTTTATTATTAGGGGCCAAGCACCAAATTGTATCGTATCCATTAGCGTGGTTTTCTTTTTCTTCTTCTTCTCTTGCCACAAGTCAAAGGCAGCCCATAGAATCGCTTGCGGGAAAGTTGTGAAATTTGGCACACTGATAGAGGACAGTGAGAAAAGTCACCATAGCAAATTTGGAGTCTCTAACTCAAACTCTCTAGCGCCACCAATTGTCCAAAGTTGCACTCATGTTTATGCTAATAACTTTTGAACCGTAAGCCAGAAAATGAAAATTATTTTTCCTCTGAATCCTTGGCTCATGCCGAGTTGAATCGCAATTGTTCATAAAACCTACTTTTTCGCACTCGTCCTAGGCCATTGCACCGATTGACATGAAAATGTAACCAGATTATCTTCAGACCATTCTGGCAAGAAGTTAAAGTTAATTCAAGTTGATTCGTCCAATCATTCTTGAATAACATGCAAAAGAATTATATGAACAGCACGCAAAAATGCATGTAAGGCTATATCTCCACAACAATTAGACATATTGAGACAAAACTTGGTGAGTGTTATAACAAGCATGACCTGAGACTACCTGCAGCGTTTCGGCACTGTGCCACCAAGTGCTCAGGAGATATGAAAAATACATATTTTTGCTTATAACTTCTGAATGGTTGGGCCAAAAATGACAAAACTGGTCTCTTTAGATTCGATGCATCATACCAAGCCGAATGGTATCCAATTTCCCCAAGATATCTTTGCTTAAAACAGTTTCGGAGTGATAAGGTTTTTTTATGTTTTTGAATGAAGTCTCTTATTGAAGTGCTCACTAAAGAAAATAAAATTACTATTGTGAAATATCACATGACCCTTCAGAAATCATTCTGATATACTGATTTGGTGCCCAATAAACATTTCTTATTATTACAAACATTAAAAGTTTTGCTACTTAATACTTTGATGAACATCAAGTTCAAAAGAACAAAAATCTCTTGTAATATTATAAATGTCATTTTTTTCCGTCACTTTTGATTAATTTATAGCACTATTACTGAAAGAGCATTTACAAAAAAATCTTACTTCCCCCAAACATTTCAGTGGTATTGTATGTAAATTTTTCAGATTTTATTAAGTACTACAGTATTACCTCAAATAGTCTATGCAGTTTTATCATTGCTCATAAATGTGTGAAGTAATAGTAGTCCAAGAATGCTTATTAATATCAGTGTGAACTGTAACCCATTTTTTCCCCATAATGTGACATTTCTAACAGAAAAATGAAAGAGAGGAGTTCATTTAAATCAGGAATTGAAGATTCTCTAATTGTCTGGCCTAGTATGCCATGTGTTGACTCAGTATTTTTATTGACTTGCAGGTCTTGCTGATGTTGCTAATACCACAAATGCGAAAGCAGAAAACAATGATCAAAATGCCACGAGGAGGAGACATTTAGAACTCAAGAAAGACTGAAGGAAAACTGAAGGAACAAGCTGTTTGTAGTCATTTTTGTGCACTTGGAGTGCATCAGCACAAGTAAAGAATAGCATTGTTATCATCCCCATCTCTAAACACCTCAACATGTTTGCCCCGACGACAGCCCTGGCTCCTCCTCCTCCCCTCTTAACAGGAAGTGCTCTGCCAGTGCCCAGCGCGCCAGCAACAGCTCCTTACACAGGTACAGCAGCACCATACAGACTGAAAAAATAAATCACATATCTGCTAGCTGTGCTCTAATTCGCTCTGTCGTGTGTCCCTTAGATCATGACCTACTACGGCAAGAGTTAAACTCTCGCTTCTTGGCCTCCCAGACTGTCGATCGAGGAGGCGCTCCAGCTCCCCCGGCCTGCCTGCGCACAGAGTTCCACCAGCACCAGCACACACACCAACACACACATCAGCACACCTTCACTCCATTCCCCCATTCCATCGTGCCCAGCCCAGCAGCACCACTGGTGCGTAGCCCTGCCAGACAAGTGAGGAGAAATACTCTTAATCAGTGCTCATAATAATCAATGTTTTGAGCTGAAATTCTGACAATTCACTAAGTGAAGGTTAATATCTTTTTCTCTTTTCTTACAGTTTGACAAATACCCCGCTAAAGTGGATAACTTCCATAGACACAATGTAAGTTATATCTTGTGCACACCATGGCCAGTGATTTGAGTTGCATGTTTCTTTTACTCATCCATCTCATTCACCCTGTTTCCACCACTGAATAAAAACAAAAAGGTAATTGTGACTTTTTATCTCATAATTTTGAACTTTTTTTTTTCGGCAATCATGAGATGTTCAAAATGTGAGATATAAACTTGCAATTCCAAGAAATTCATAAATCAAAGTTGTAATTACCATTACAATTGTGGGATGTGGACTAAAAAAAAAAAAGTCGGAACAATTTTGACTGTTTCTTGCAATTCTAAGACAATTCTAAATAAGTTTTAATTCTTATGTCTAATAAACTATATCTATATAAATTTGCAATTGAAAGCAAAGAAGAATTGAGTCACAATTTCTTTTAGTATTTTTTATTCAGTGGCAGAAGCTTGTCGACATACACTGCTGTTACGCTACGGGTGTCCCGAGTTCGAACATGAGGACCCCCATCTCTGTCCTACCTCGCTTCCTGTCAGCCCTGATCTGTTCTATCATAATAAAGGCGAAAATGCCAAAAAAATACATTTTTTTTTTTACAAATTGTGAGATGTAAACTTAAATGGGGACAATTTTGATTTCACTTTAGAGGCCAGAAACAGAAATGCTTTTGTGTCCTAAATCAGCATGAACACACTTTTGTTTCCTGAAATTAATGACATTTTACTGCTGTTTCCCTACAGTTGGTCCCGTCCTATCCGTCAGTAATGACTGGAATACCACCTATGGTTCCACCTGCTGGACCATTCAGCTCTCTCCAGGGAGCTTTTCAGCCCAAGGTTTGTCTGCCACTATGTTTCGTGATAACATGATAACGTGATAATTCTTTGAGTTGAGATGACCTCCCACAAAGAAAGAAAAGAAAAAACAGGAAAAGTCTTGTGGTTTTCTATAGTTTTCAGATGAGATTCTGCAAAGTGTTTATTTTCAGACCCACATTTGCAAAGCCTGTTTTTAAAGGCCATGAATAATAAATGTAAAGGCTGGATTAGCCACACTTATATAAAAGAGAACGTGTGCTGTGGAAGAACAAGGCATGATTCATGATCACGTTAATAATTTAATTGAATATAGACGTAGTATTCTCAAATTTTCTATTTGCAGGCCTCCAACCCACTAGATGTGGTGTCAAGGCCAGGATCTGTGCCACACCAACTTTTACAGAAGGACTCCAGAGTAAGTTTCAGTTTTGCATCCGTTGCAAGGCTTCTCTAATGGGTCAAAATCTGAGCCATATATGTTCATGTCATTAAATATTTACAGCTGTTCTGTCTATCATTGAAGAAATATAACAAGGGAAATGTAATGTTTGTTTGCTTTGTTTATTTTTTAGCTTCTTGACCCCATGTGTCCTAAACCAAAGGTAAGGTTTACATGCGATCCAACTCCTCTTTATTAATCTAGTAAATCACAATTCTTTACCCATCATTCATTGTTTTTTTTCTTTTTTTCTCAGAAACCTGGGAAGTGGTGTGCAATGCATGTCCACATTGCATGGCAAGTTTACCATCATCAGCAAAAAATTAAGGTAAATGCAAAAGAAATAATTATTCTTTTTTTAAGATGTGGAATGTATCCAGTTTTGGATAAGTAAGCTTTAATTAATATAACCATTTTCTAATTCTGGGGTTACAGAAGCAGATGCAGATTGAGCCACATAAATTAGATTTTGGATTTAAGCCTGAGTTTCTGAATCGATCACCTGTCTCGAGCTTCATGGGACTGCAGCCACGTGATTTACCCCGTCCCTCCACCATCCTCTCTAATGCAGGTACAAATTACAACAGGGATCAAATCCACACTAGTGACTGTAATTTAGCCAAATGGGATGTTCCTGGATTACTAAATTGTTGGTCCTGGAACAACATCCCATCAACCAATTAAATTATAGGTTTATGGATTAACAGTGCATTCTTATCAACCTGGTACTTCCCATTGATTTTAGGGTAGTCACGTTCTCCTGCTAGAGGGCCAGTGTGCTACAGAGTTCAGCTGCAACTGTAATTAAACACATCTGAACTAGCTAATTAAAGATTTCAGGATTACTTAAAGGATTACTTCCAGGTATTTTAGGGCAAGTTGGAGCTATATTCTGCAGGACGTTGGCTCTTAAGAAACAGGACTGGGGTAGGGTTAGGTACTACCAGTGTCAACATTAAGCAGTGTCCTGTGATTTTTATAAGAGATTGTCTGACAGAAACAGGGCTGTGCTCACCAGTATCTTTCTTGTTAGGTCCCACACACCCTTCAGTTTCGCCCTATGGACCCTTACCGCATACCCCAAACATTCTCCACAGTGTAATCCCCCATCATGGTAAGATCACATCTGACTTTAAAATTGAATTCATATTAGACCAACATTACTCCTGAAATTCTAAACTGCCTTATCTCTTGTTATTGTGTAGAGACTCTTAATAAGCCACTCACCTTTGGAGGGCTAAGTACACTGAGCTCATCTGCCTTTGGAGGACTAGGAAACCCATCACTAAGTAAGGATATCTTTTATCCTGACGTGAAAGGATCTGCTTTTGCTGTAGGTTAAAAATGCAGTCTTTCTCTGACTGATGATAATTATGCATTCACAGCACCAAATGCAGCACAAGGGACTAAAGATAGTAAAACGATGCCAACTTCAAGTGGACAACTGGAGACCTGGAACAGATTGCACCAGACACCCTCATCCTTCCCAACACTGCCTCTGTGTCCAAGGCCTTCTGAAACTGAGAGAGCTCTCTCTATACCGGACAGGGCAGCGATTAAGAGAGATTCCCTAGACAACAAAGATGACAAGGAATGGTAGGTACCCGCTATTTTGCAATTCCAAGATCAAGATGATCTTGACAGAATCATGTCCGTTAGAATTCACCTCAATGACAGTCCCTTAGTCAGCATGTGCATCCCTGAAAGTTTGTGACCCGGTTGCTACCATATTTGATAAATGGGGACTTTGTTCTGGAAAAAAAATTCAAACTGGGAACTTCCAAGGAGTCCTGCACTAGCCGAGCAACTGTTATTGAACCGTTGGGAATGCTATCAGATTGCTTTCTAAAGTTATGTAGGCCTCCATGATGTGTTTCAGGAGCAAACTGCCTAAGCCAGAGGTGTCCATTCCTGATTGCGGAAGGACAATGTCCTGCAAAGAGTATCTTCAGTTTTAATTAAATGCCTAAACCAGTTAATTAAGGTCTTTAGGATTACCTAAGGAAGCTCTAGGCAGGTGAGTTTGGGGCAGGTTGTATATAATCTCAGGACTGCAGGACATTGGACTTCCATGAACAGGTTTGGACACCCCTGGTGCTAGATAACCTACCTGATCAAGAATTCTTAGAGTTGACCTCCTGGTTAAGAGTTTAATTGGATAATTATTTATTTCAATCATTGCAGGGAGCCAAAAGAGAAATCAAATGGGAGGCTTTTGTCACCCATCAGGAATAGTGCACTGGACAACAAACAACCAACAGAGTCCTTCAAAAGTTCCTCTCCTGATGAGACCAAGGAAGAGGAGCAGACAAGAGAGAAAACACAAGCCCAAGAGCTTCCACAACAAACTCAACAAACCGAGGAGCCAAAACACAAAGAGATCCAAAGTGACAAAAAAGAAAAGGATGCCAAAAGTGAGCAGCAGCAGCCCGCTGAGGACAAGCCAGCAGGAAAAGAGAGTTCATCACCCAAGCAACAGAGAGAGGATCTCAAGCGGCCAAACAGCGATAGCCAACCCTGGGAGCCAGCTGAGAAGAAGATTAGAGTCGAATATGAACCCGTGGCAAAGAGCAGCAAGGTGAGGGTGAAGGAGGAGAAGAGAGACAACCAGGACCATGAGGTTACAACACACCAGAAAGCTTTGGAAAAACCATGGCAGGATCCCAGAGTCCCTGCTATTAACCCTTCACCTCTTTCAACTATTCCTTTGCCAATAGGAATCCCAGCTGGCCATTCTGGTCTTGACAGGACAAGGCTAGTCTCACCTTTTCTGGGAATGGGTCCACTTCCTGGAGCCGAAAGGCTGCCTTACTCGCCTCAACACTGGGAGTCTATGCGGAATGTTTACCGAGGCTTAGATCTTCCTCGTAGGGACTCCATGGGCAAGGACCTCCTAATAAGAAATGACCCCCTGCAACGTGCCATGATGGGGCACCCTGCTTACCCCCGTGAGCCATTTCTGCAGTCCATGGCCTTGGTGCAAAGGAGTCAACTGGAGGAACGGCAGCGTCTGGCCTTCCTGAGAGAGGAAAGCGAGCGTAACCACCTGTTGGCTATGCATCATAGTGCACTGGATCCTCACTTACCACATCCAGGACTCCTCGCGGCGGCTTACCCCAGCACAGGGCTCCCACATTACACCTCGCTCAGTAGGTCTCTACCTGCTGCTTATATACATGCCCAACCACACTCGCTTTTTCCAATGCTGGCAGCAAGGTCAGGGTCTCCGAGACGGATGACCCCTCTCACAGACAGACCCGTTTCATACCCACACAGAGACACTGAGACTCGGTGAGCTGGACTTAATCAGAAACTGACGGACTTATGTATATCAAGCACTTCGTGTGAAATAACGTGTAGTCGAAATGTACAGTGGTGGAAATGATTTTTTTTTGGGGTCAAAAAAAATACAAAAATTAAAATGACTTCTGAGGAAAAATAATGACTTGTGCTTTCTGAATGTTAACAATATATTTGAAACTAAAGGAAACTTAAAAAATACACATATTTACAACTATAGCAAGGCAACAATGGAATCATAATACAGCACAATATGCAAAATATTCAACAAGTATCAACACAAATAAATTAGATGTTACCTACTTACCTTGGCTCAAAAATGTATCTTATTGTTCCTGGTCATTTATAAAAAAAAATGTTTAAAAAAAAAATCAATGTTTTAAAATGTAGAGCTAAAATTATCAAAGGTAACATTTATGTGTAAAAAAAAAAACAGCCATAGTGCTACATGGAGAACAAATATCTATTAGACACCTGAGATCATGTAAAAACTTTAAAATGCTTAAAAAAAAAATCAACCTTTAGCTTTGTATACAAGTTAATAAAACATTGATCTAATGTAAATGTTTAATCTATGGAGGTTAAACAGGTTGTGTATTCTTACACGGGTTATCTCTGATAACAACTGCATTTGATAGCTATTAGATTACACCACATCCATTCCTAGACCTCTAGCCACTGCAGCCAGAGCTCTAACAGCCACTGATGGCCCACCAGGTTGGGCCACTTCTTCTGGATCCCCACTGACCTCAGTCACAGTGTTCAACACACAATACACAGATGTTTCATCGCCTTTAAATCCACTGCTGTCAGTTCCCTCCAGGAGCTCTGAAGTTGAAGATGATGAGGAAGGAGAGGAGGGTGAGGAAGAGTGTTGGGGAGTGCTATTTCCGCTGTCGGGATGCAGCATGGGTTCCTTGGAGTGACTGGTTGAACCAGAGACCTTGCGAGGGGTGCGCTTTACAGCCATGTTTTTGATCAACTCTTCCGTAACCTCTACAGTCTCATAACGCACCATGTTGAGCCGCAGATACCCATCCTCGTCCTTCTTGTACCTGTTCAACAAGCAATTTTTAGTATGTGAAGGCAAATTAACAGCTCAGAAGCAACTAATTACATGTTAAGATACTATTAATTGCATACCTAAAACGGGAATGTCCAGATGGCCATTTGAGTTGATGCTTCTTTCGAAGGTGGAGGGTGAGTGTGTAACACCAAGAGAAGGTCTTGTCACAAAGGTGACATTTATATCTTGGAACCATGTCGTTCTGCTGCAGACAGTTTTCATGCATGTTATTTTATGACATTACTAATAGTTAACTAAGATTTAAGTTTTATTATAACTCCAACTACGGTAATTGTCAGTGCAACATTTTTAGTTGAACTTGATGTACTAAAATAACAACAAAAAAAGTACAGATATTTACAATTAAAACAAATAAAAAAAAAATATATTAAAATCTTAACTTAAAATACTAACTACAACATTATCGCCATGAGGTACTAAAAAAGAAAAAAACTTTTGTGTATATAAAACTACTAATATAAACTATAAACTACTAATATTTTTGACAGTTTACACAATATGAAAAATGTAAAATATATTTTAAATAATATATATATATATATATATACACATACATACATGTATATATATAACACATATATATGTGTGTGTGTTTGTAAAAAAAAAATGCAAAGTTTATTATTAAAGACATGTAATAAGTGAAAAATATTTTGATTTGAGCTGTACAGGTGCATACACTGGAAATTATAAAAAACTAAAAAGTATTTTGTGTTGCCGGCATGATTCAGTCTTAGCACAGACAAGATCGGTAAACAATTATATCAAGCTAGTTTCATAGTTCTGTATAGATGTGTCAGAATTATTTTCTGTAATAATCCAAATGCTATGAGTATAGCTCAACTCAAAAACGTTCCTTTATATATGAATCATGGCTGAGGTTACTGCACCCTCTGCTGGCTGACCTCATGTACTCGTTTAAAGTGCTGGCTCATGGTGTGGGCCATGCGTGAAGAGTATCCACAGCCCTCTACTGTGCAGTGGTATGCTGCTCCCTCATTGTGAGTTTCCATGTGTCTCCGCAGATCATGCTGGTTCTTGAAGCTAAAGGTAAGTAGATAAACCATAAAATGTAAGCAATATATTCTTCAGTACTTCTTCAGTCACTGAGTGTATGTGGACAGTACGAAAACTCTCGGCAGCCACCTGCTCTCACAGAAGTCACACGGGAAGGGCCTCTCATCGCAGTGACGGAATTTGATATGGATCTTCAAGGTGGAAAGGGACGTGCACGTCATGTCACAGAGAGGACATTTTATATGATTCACTTAAAAAAAAAGAAAAAAGAAACTGAGATAGCTTTATAGGTATAAAAGACACTTAATAATCAGTAACATTGCACTGACACTACTGAATGAGAACAAAACTAAATGGAGCTAAATAAAGACTATTAATACTGTTATTTTCAATCTGGTTTATAAAGTAATATTGTTTTTTTTACATGTCTATCTTCAGTATTTCCAATAATTTTTGAGGAAGTTCAGCAGTTTTTGCTTTGTTTGATTTCGTCTTTTCTTTCTTTCTATATTTTCTTTCATAATAAAATTACTGTGTTATTACTGCGCTGCTTTGAAACAATCTGTACTGAATACAGCAGTATATAAATAGTATATACTTAACATAGCATAAAGCATCTATAAAGAACAATACTGTTTTTCAGAAGATGTCATTCTTTTTAAAAGCATCCGAAATTGAGGGATGCATCACATTCTGGCTAATATCATAATCTGATAATGATTTTCATGCTATGCCTGATATTAAAATTCCATAGTACTATTTGGCCAAAATAAATAAATAAAGAATATAGAATATATATTTTATATTTCTACAAATGAATTTAGAATTATAACATTATAATGAAAATTATATTGTAATGTAAAAGGAGCATGCATCATTTAATATCCAAAAATCTTAAATCTCCAATATCAGCCAGTAACTGATATGGTATTGATGTATTGTGTATCCCAATCTCAAAACTCACCATGTTGACGAACATGGTCTCTCAGCAGCCTCTCGTTGGCGAATGCTTTGTCACAATGTCCACATGTTAGAGAATCTGCAATAAAACATATTTATGGAACAACTACAGAATTAGAGACATTTCATGGACATTCTTAAACATCAGAGTTGCTGTTTTGTCAGCGAGCGAGTGAAGAGAAACTATTTGAAATAAACTGACCTTCTGGTTCTGCTTGTCTCTGGATATGGTCAAAGAACTTAGTATTGCTGGAGAACATACAGCCGCAGGTGGGGCAAGCGACCAGCCGCTCCTGTGTATGACTGCGCAGATGCTCACGTAGACGGTACTTGATCTTAAAAAAAGCATCACAGCCTGTAAAAATAGCAAAAGCATCTCATATAGGAGCATTATAAACACTGGTGAAACATTCCTGTTTTGCAGAAAGTGCTTACCTGACCAGCTGCAGAAGAGAGCCTGTTGTCGATCAGGAAGCGGCTGGAGCTCAGTGCAGTCTGTGTGCATGTCAACATGACGGTAGAACCACTCAGGGTTATTAAAGGAACTCTGATAAAGCAAAAAAAAAAAAACAGACACGCTCATTATATAACGTCTAGTCTAATTTAAATGAATATCTCAACCAAAAATTTTAATTTGCTGAAAATTCACTCTAAGATGTAGATGAGTTTGCTTCGTCGTTGAAACAGATTTGGAGATATTTATGAATACATCACTTGCTCACAAAATGTATCCATTGCAGTGAAAGAGTGCTGTGAAAATGACAAATTCATCTTTATCTTAAAACCACCCATTCTGGCCAAATGATCTGTCCATAATCCATAATAGAATTGGGCGCAGTGAAAAAGTCCATCCTCTGTTGTTCTTTTAATGACAACATATTTATTTATAACTGTATTTGTTTGTAAACTATGCTTAATCTGTGGATATTTATTGAATAAATTTCAACCAAGACCGACTTTTTCACTTGAGAAATCAATATTATGGATGATTACTTGTGGACTATTGTGATGTTTTAATCAGTTGTTTGGACTCTCATTCTGACAGCACCCATTTAATGCAGAGGACCCATTGGGGAGCAAGTGATAGCAAAATGTCACTTTTCGGGTTAAAGTAAAACAGAAGTCATCATGCTCCAATACTAACATCACAGTGCTGCCACTGACAGACGAACCCCTCAGAGACATCAGGGACTAGACTGCTGCTGTGGAGATCCTGAGTGCAGCTAGGCAGTTCAGGGTGGGATTCAAGGAGCTGAGCGCCAATGTATTTCAGCTTGCTGTGGAAGATGTGGAAATGGGCATGAGCGATCAGCTCACTTTGGTTTCCCATTGCCAGAAACTCACAGCCCCTCCACAGACACGGATAATCCTCTATAAGAGACATGATGTCAAACACAACCATCTTAATATATGTTGCCATAGACATTGCATTAAAGATCTGCCTCATTCATCTATTTATGCATGCATTACAATATCCTACCCAGCTCCTCCATGGCATCTCCGTCCCCAAGATGCTCCTTCAGATGTAGGGACATATGATCACTCAACTCCTCCGTGCTTTGACTCTTGAAAGTGCATGAAGCCCACTCGCATGCCACCACTATTTTAGAGACATTTTTTCTTTTTGCCATCTTAACCTTTGAGAAAGCATAAAGCATACAACTACATAAATACAGATGATATTGCATTTGGCAATGACATCCCTCTAAACGTGTCTTTAAAACAGCTAAAAGACAGACAGCTCGTGAGATGTAAACAATCTCGTAATGTTGAGGGCTGGTTGTTTACTTCACCAAACACAAGCTAACAAAGCTCAAAACAATACCCTGATACTGCCAGAGAGATTATGAATGATTAAAATCACTTACTCTGATGTTAAAGAGTCAGCTGCTTTGAGGAACACTTGCTAGTTTTTTTTTAACTGGTCGAGGCTCAGAAGCGCGCGCACACACATTTAGGCGTTAAGGTAAAGGGAAATTCATATAGTCTTAAAATATATTGAGCAACTGGACTATGTTCTTTAAAACTGCTCCACTGTTCGGGAAATTAAATGACCTCAAACTTCATGTAGGTTGAGGCCGGTTGAGAGACAGGAACGCGGGTAATTTGTTTGTGTGACAGGACGGAGAAGGTCGTGACGTGTATTTCCGTGTCACAGACAAAATAAAAGCCCGTCTGAAACTTTCTATTGACGTGGGAAATTTTGAAAAGAGGAAAGTAAATATAGTTTTACAACTGTGTGGAAGTGAATTAACAATATATTTGAATGCATGTGGGACAGAACAAGAAGAAACTTATTAAGTAACTATATTTAAAATTCTACAGTTATTAGGCAGCTCATAAACCCAAAATTAAATGTTCTACTTTTGTTATTGGTATGATGTTAAATTGAATATAATCAATAGTTATATTTGAATTGGTTTCATTTAAGCCTGTGTTTCAAAATAGAAATACAAGTGGAGGAAATGCACTCAAAATAACAGCACTCGCAATAACCACTGGAGGGCACGTGAGGACATGTTTTCAAATATTGAAAAGATTGATGATAAGGGGTAGACTATTCGTTATAATCTTCATTCAGATATGATGAGAAGTAGCTGGATTTAAGAATGTAAAATTTTTATGTTGTTCTCTGACTTTAGAGCTGTGATGTTGTAAATTTCAGTGAGCTATACATTAACAGTTTCATTTATGCGTTTCACATTTTTACTAGGAAGCTACATTGTCCCATATTGTTCATTTTCACTGTACCACACCCAAACAGTATTCGTGCAGTAACTTGAATTAGCCAGCACTATGCAGAGCCTGATACTTGAATTATTTATTGTATTTTGTGAGGACGACTGAGTCGCTGCTTGGAGTCCACTGCATCTACAATGTTCTCTCTCTCTCTCTCTCTCTCTCTCTCTCTCTCTCTCTCTCTCTCTCTCTCTCTCTCTCTCTCTCTCTCTCTCTCTCTCTGGCAGTACCACCATCCTGAATTGTGTGTTTAAAGTGTGAAATGCTTCTTGTTTTATTAATAGCATTACATAAGAGTTTATTTTGTCTCCTTAAAAAAATTTGTGGATCAGTTTTTCTCTATTTTGCTTGATTCAAATCTAAAAAAAGGTTCTCAAGTCAAATAACCCCTTTTTCAGAACCAAATATATTTCCTGCTCTACAGTATACATTTTCTGTTAAGCACTTGGAGCTGATATCAGCCTTGATTCCATATCATTCAGTGTAAGCGTGCACACATGCACACTGTGTCTCCATGTTTAATGGGGACTTTCCATAGATGTAATGATTTTTATACTGTACAAACTTTATATTCTAGGATATTTTATTCCTAACAAACACAAACTTCACTGAAACTTAAACTTGATTTTTTAAACATTTTCAAATATCAGGTTTTGATATCCTTATGGGGACATTTTTTTCCCACATCATACCTTAACCACAGATAGATAGATAGATAGATAGATAGATAGATAGATAGATAGATAGATAGATAGATAGATAGATAGATAGATAGATAGATAGATAGATACTGTAGATAGATACTGTAGATAGATAGACAGACAGACAGACAGACAGACAGATAGATAGATATGGTTTAATTTTTTTGTTCTATCAAAAGATGTGTTGCACAAGGCAAATTTCCATTAAAAACACAATGTCTTGAGAATGTTCAACCTTAAGGGTCAATGGTTCAAAGTAACAAATCAAATCGCCAGTATATTGCTTTAATGATTTTAATTAATTTCATTCAATGCAAGCTCACAACACAAACACATCACACTTAGAATTACCAGTTGGAAATCTGATGGTCCTATGTTGCTCAGTATACAGGCACTACTGTTACGGAAAGCATAGCTTGAGGATAGCACCTAGAATGCTGTGCACAGCACGTGTAGGACAACCCAGGAGGAGCTCGGGACCAAGAGGCTGTAGATTTACTCTGAGAGGGCTCTCACCGGTCCAGACCAGATCAGGTCAGAATGATGATTAACATACAGATGACTATAAAGCACGCTTCTGTCTGTCAATCACATGGACCTCAGCTGTATGCTTAGCAGCATTCTTCCCAATTCAATCATCCATTTTACAGCATACGCAAGGAACGTAGGCAGTTTTAAGTTTACATCAGCAAATTCTCTTATTAGATAGAAAGATGCATATGAGAGCACATTTGAACGATGCTTTAGCAAAGCAAGCTAAGCGTAAATAGGTCTCCATAGCATAATGCTCTACACTACAAGGTAACAATAAAGCTTTAAGAGTGACCATGCCTCAATTTGTTTAAAAATGACTGCCACTGGTGTCAAAAGAACTGAAATACTCAAAAAGTAAAGCTGGATTTGATAAACATGGTGCTTTTGAGCACTCGTAAGGCTCCTAACTGCTAATTTCAGGTGTCACACAATCTTTAAACATGCAGTTTGAGATGTTAAGACGTTCTTGTGTTCGCTGTTGATTGTGAGGAATAAGACATTGTTATAATCCAGCTGTGTGGTGACAAATATTACATCTTAGTGTTTGAGAAATGCTATTGGTGCATCTAATTAGAGTGGTCCATATACTTTAAATGAAGTCTGTATCACATTAGATTGCTTGAAAGAAAAGAACATTATTGTTTGCAGTAAATATCTTTCAATGCAAGATAAAGCAAAAACCTTAGCTTATATTATAAGGCTATTGCCATTTGCTCAGAGGCAGCATGCAACAGGGATTCGTGAATCATCTTTGCCACAGGGAAAGCTATTGATGTATATGGAAAGGGAGAAGACGCAGGGCAAAAGCAAAGATAGATTCATTATAGACTGGACAGTGGCCACACAGTCAAGACAAATCAAGCAGATAAGCCTTGATCCACTACAATACGTAGGTAACAACACCATCAGAGTCAGGCCACTATAGTAAGGTCATGAACAAGGGGATGAGAGTCCTCTGTTCTTTATTATAGCCTCCTCAACCCCCCCAAACACAAAAGTGCACTTAATCTTTTGCCTCGGCTAGTCTGTTGATCATTTCTTTGCTTTTCTTGGTGACCCCTCCCTCTGGCTTTGGCTCCTGGTTGCTCACTGAGGTTTTCTTCTTGGCAGCTTGACTCCCAGCGATTGGCTTCTCCTTTGCTTTTTTCACTGTTTTGCTATGGCTTGTTGTCTTTTTTGGCTTGGAAAGTGATATATTATGCCTCTCCGCCTACAGGAACAAAAATTGGGACATTTGGTGCATTATTCAAAACTGCAAAACAACACAGATGAATAAATGTCTATTAAATATTTAACTGTCATATATATTATATTAAGTTTAAATTAAATGTAAAAATTTAATTTAGTTTATGCATTTAGCAGACGCTTTTATCCAAAGCGACTTACAGTTCATCAATTTTCAGGCTATCAATTTTTACCTATAAATATATTATATCATATCATACATTTTACTGTTCCTGTTTGTTTTTAAAAATAAACATAAACATAACAATTGTTTATTACTTATACCATATACACTACAATTCCAAAATTTGGCGTCAATAATATTTCTTTTTTTATTGAAAGACTTTTATTCTGCAAGGACACAATAAATTGATCAAAAGTGACTTTTCAAAAATAATTTTTACGAAAGATTTCTATTTTGAATAAATGCTGCTCTTTTGGACTTTCTATTAATCGAATAATCCTGAAAAAATAAATCATTAGAATGATTTCCGAAGGATCATGTGACACTGAACACTGAAGACTGGCTGCTGAAAATTCAACTTTGCCATCACAGAAATAAATTGCATTGCAATTTTGCATTTTAAATAGAAAACAATCACTTTGAATAATAATAATATTTTACAATATTACCGTTTTTTTCTGTATTTTTGATCAAATAAATGCAACCTTCGTTCAAAATATTACAGACTTCAAATTTTGAACAGCAGTGTATTGTCATTTTTACCCACAAACCTTTATGGTAAGCACTCAGACCTTCTGAGTGCCCTACAGTTAAATAAACAAATAAATAAACAGGAAAAGTGTGTAATTTACAGTAGAAACACAATCACTGGCCCTCCAGTGCAAACTGTACATTTAAAATGATGTCAATAATATCATTCTGAAAATGTGAATCATGTTTCAATTAGTACTGTGGCATCCAAGTTAGTATCTCATGACAGAAATACACATTAGGATGTGATTTTCGGGCCTTATTTAATGTGCTAAATGCAAATGATGTGTTCAAAACAAAAGGTGATTTGTTCTGCATACTCAAAAAAAGAGATGTAGTTAGTTTTCAATGGCAGCTTGGATCTAAGCCAAGCCCTTTAAAGCAAGCTATTAAGATGTGTCACAAAGGTTTATATATAACATAAACAGTATGTGACTATTTTACCTCTACTTTCCAATTATAGAAGATTTCAGCTATTTTGCAAGGTTTCCATATTTTACCAATGCTTCAGTCAAATGCCTTGCACAATAGCATGATCGCAGTGATTAGTGTGAGCTTATACTAATGGAGTGCAACCCTTTAGAATCTTTTGGCACACAACCACTTCTGCTCCAAGTTTCTGAAGCAAGTAACCTTGCGGAAATAATTTGTATTCAGTTACAGTAGAAGCCAAACAGAGCCCCTCTTGATAGTGAAGATACTATTGTTTCATGCAAAAATAAATAAATAAATAATGTGCATAGTGTTCGGAAAATCCTCATTGTGAAGAGGATTTAATCAGATTCTGTCCCACTGAGGATCGCCGTGATGGTGCAGCCGTATGGTGAAAAAATCTAGATCCATGCTGTCCAAAAGAATCAATGAACACACCTGACTACAGAACAGAGCTGCTGTCACTGTCAGAACGGTCCTATGAGAGTGAGAGAGGGAGGGGCTACATCAACACATCACTTGCACCTTGTTTCAACATATTTGCTTTTACACTGAAAGGAGTGATTTGGGAAAAAAATGAAAATTCTATTATTTATTCATCCTCATTCCAAACCCGTATTTCTTTCTTCTGTGGAAGACACATAAAGACATTCTGAAGAATGTACTATTCAAAACAGAAACCTTAATCTAAAAATCTTAATTCTTCACGTCATTTTTTTAATGTTCTAATTGAAGAGATTTCTGTAAAAAAAGCATCTGATGTCTGATCCATGAAAAAAATCATTCTTTTAAAGAAATACTTCAACAAAAATTTAACATTTACTCACTCATAGGCCAACCATGATTTAAACCTTTTTTTTTTTTTTTTTTTTTTTTCTTGGAACATATTTGGAGAAAGTTTCTTACAAATGCTTTTCACTTCACAAATCATCGATGGACTGGAGTAATGTGAATTGCTTGTGGATTATTGTGATGTTTTTATCAGCTTTTTGGACTCTCATTCTGACGGCACCCATTCACTGCAGAGGATCCATTGGTGAGCAAGTGATGTCATGCTAAATTTTTTAAATCTGTTCTGATGAAGAAACAAACATCTTGGATGGCCTGAAGACGAGTTCATTTTTAGCAAATCTTTATTACATTTTTACATTAACTCCATGGCAAATAGCTACCAAATCAATTCATCTTCTAAGAAAATAAGTCATGCAGTCAGTGTTATTATAAAGTCAACTTTTTATTTATTTTTTATTAATTAAAAAAATAAAATAAAAATATTAGATGAATATTTTTAACATAAATATATGAGAAAATCTGCGTCGGCAACTAACTTAAATATAAAATGAAATACTAAAATTACTAAAACTAAAATTGAAACAAAAAAATATTAATAAAAATGACAAGCACGTAAAATTTGACTAAAATCTGAAAACATGAAAACTAACAATAACAGATTACAAATAATACTAAAATAGCACTGCATGGAATGTTTTAGTTTATAGTCTTTTTATCTTTTTATTTTATTTTTCCTATATATATAAACATAAAATATATATAAACACACAAAAACTCATAAAAACTGACAAGCACGTAAAACTACTTAAACTAAAACCTGTAAACATGAAAATAACTTTAATTGTTTACAAATAAATAAAACACTGCATGGAATGAACTGTCCTTTTAAGACAGAACTGCTATCTCTGAACTGACAGCATTAGATTGAAAGATGTTGGAGCCCTATATAAATTAAATATTTCAGAAAAAAAAATCACACTCTTGCATTAACATTTCATGACTCACAGTGAAATTAAGTTTCTAATGATTACCCTCATATCTGAAATTATTCATTTCATCATTTTGGTAATAAAACAGGGTAATATAGGTCATAAACTGGTGACCTGAGAACGCATCCTACCTTGCTTGGTTCACTGTACAGGCTTCGTATCCGACGGCGCTCCAGCAGCTTGTTATCTGTGGCCTGAGGTTTGCCCTGCTCTCCTTTAAAGGTTGCACTGTAACTGGTCTCCAGGCTGGTCTTCTCCTCCACTAAGATTTTGTACTGAGATTTCGCTTTGATGGGTTTCACTGGTTTGACATCACTGTAAGCCTTAAACTCCGTCCTAGAGAAACAAAGAGATTTAGTAAATTGATTTTAGGATTAAATAATTATACATATATTCAAAAATGGTTTGTGGTTCATTGAAGACCAAAACCAATAACCTGACAAACAGATCAGAACCATGTGGCAATATTCTTTATTTAGATGGCATCTAATGTTGAGGCTCTGACCTACTTAAATAGAGTCAAGTCAATATTCAGCATAATTACTCAACCAAAACAGACGCCTTGTAAAGAAATCAGGGCAAACTAATTGGGACATTGAGGTGCATCTGTTGCATTACAGCTTTATGCAGAGTGCGTGTGCACAAAATGATCTGAAAACTCAAGAATGACTCAGCATATTTTGGGGTAGACACCCACAGAGAGGACATTTTCAAAAACTGGATCTAAATCTTTCCCTCTATCTTGTGCTTAGATAAGGTTCATCGATCTTTTGTTTCAGAGGCTACATTAGAGCAGTGATCTGACATACCGAACCATAGTTTAATGTCAAAATAGAAAAGTACCCAGTAATCAGATTGGTGGATAATTAAATGAGGGTTTTTAGGACCAGCTCTAAGTTTCGTTCCCCCAAATACAGAATTAAAGCCCCCAGTAAGGGAGCTGATTTTGGGTACATTGTCAATTCATAGTAATTAGGACATACTTGTCTGCTAATATGTATGGGTTTTATGAGTTTTAAGAACCAATGACACTGCTGAAATGAGAATATACTGACACTTTAAATGGTGATGAAGAAAACATGATTACAAAGTAATGCAGATACTTAATGCAATTAAATGAACGCAAAAGAATGATGCACACAAAACTCCTGAAATGAAAAGAACGGCTGTTTTATCTAACATTTACTTGAAGTTTATATTTATAACATATAGGCCTACATATAGTATTTTATTAGTTTTATTTTTATATCCATAAACTAAGCTTACCAGGATGTTAGGAACCAGAAATTGTTAGCCGGGAATCAGCCAATCCCCATTATCTCAAAACAGCTAGATATTGTCCAATTCATAATTTCATTCTAATATGTGTTTCTCTAAAATGGCAAGAACTGTATGTCACTAACAAACAATTGGAGCAGGATTATTATATAGCAAGTTATTAACTGTATAAAAATGAAGCAGATTTGTAATATATTTAGCCCACCTATATGAACTTCCAGATGTGACTTCCTCCTTAATCTGTCTGTTGAGAGCATCTGCAGCTGACCTCCTCTTTCCCTCCACTGCAACATCTTGCTCCATTTTGATCCCCTCTGGCACATGCTCTTTTTTGTCTACCTTCTTTCTCCTTTCTTTACTCTCTTTTTCGTGCTGTTTTTCTTCAATCTCACATTTTTCCACACCGGTTTCAACCTCAGCAGCGGCCTGCTCCTGTTTGGAGAACTTGCTCTCAGCCTTACAAGGTGCATCAGGAGTGGGTTTGGGAATCCACGGATGATCTCTTTTCGGAATGGGCCACGGTTTATAATCTTTCTGGTACTGAGTCACGTTGTTGAAAGGGGCCTTTGACAGCTGATACTCGTCTCTGGGTTTGCAGCTTCGTTCCGGACGCACACTCCAGGCTTTGAAATCCTCGCGCATCACAGAAGCGCCTGAGCCGTCTTGAGATGATGCTGCTGCGGCATCAGCGGCGGCGTGAGTCGCTGTGGTCGACGCCTCCTGGTGAGCGCCATGGGCAGGCTGGGATTCTGTGGTGACCGGCTTCTGTGATATTAATGGCTTGGGCTGAGGATGCAGATGTTGCACATCGGCTACACCTGAATACTTCGTGTATACCAAAGGCACTGCAATGTCACCTTTGTCCAACTCACTCCAGAAGCGGTTGATGCAGCAAGCCCTGGTGATACAGGGCCATGCCATGATCGATAACGACGAGGCGAGGGCTTGAATAAAGAGAACCGATTCAGAAATGGGGACCACAACGCATAAAATCTTTTTCTTTTCTTTTTTATAAATCAGAACAAGCGATGCTCTTTCCTTTAAATGTCCCTTCTGATGAAAGAAATCCTTCACGAGTGTTGAAATTCCCTGTATCTTAGCGTACGCGCTTGCGCACTGCCCTCAGCAGAGTAATTTCGATGTGCTTGTTTTCTCTCAGATATAAATGTAAATTAAAGATTTCTTTGTAGAAAAAGCACCTTCACTGGCAGCTGTATGATTGGACACCACTCCCGTGTTTCCTAGGAATATGCTCGTGGTCTGCGGAGTGAACCATCACCTGCAGCCGTCAGCGTCTGGCCAGCATCGGGTGGAGACGCCGCTCATTTAACCATTTCAAGACTGACACACATCCAAATCCACCCACTGCTTCAGCATTCTGCCTGCAAACGCTAGGCTACATGATTCTGGGACTTGTTGATCTGAAAAACAGCTCATTACATAGGCAACATTTATGACATTTAAGGGTCTAAAAGAGTTGTTGGTGTATTTTACAGAGTTGTCAACTAAGCCTATAAAACATTTCATAATACAGCTACAACTGCCATGTTTACGTCTATTATTGATGTGTTATTGAGATGTCTTATAAAATTATGAGTACATGCATGCCAATAAGACAATAGTCTGTGCTCTGCAATTTATTACTGAATGATTATTAAAAAATTGAATAAACTATTAACAATTCTTCTTATTAATACAGTAATTAACACAAAGTAAAAAAAGATTTTTTTTTTACACAATTATATATACAATATATACAACACTTGCATATACATGTCCTACATACTATATAAAATTATTGTTTGCAACTTTCTATTAGGTGGTGTATATATATATATAGTTTGTTTCACTGCACCTCCACATCATGTGACTGCATGTATGGTTTTGAAATTTGGGGTGAATATCGGACCCATCCTGCATGAATGAAATGCTACACCCACTTTTCTTTTGTTCTTTTCATTCTTACATGTGTACAACATACCATCTAGTGGCGCCTGCAGTGATGGCAGTATGTGTTGCATGTGCATGTGTTACATTGTGTAACCCAAACCATGGGGTGGGGCACAGTTAGCTCAGTGCAGATATCTGGTGATGCTGTCAGTGCTCCGAATCTATCTGACTTTGCATCCACCATGCATGACCAAACCAATTAAAATATCATGTCAAAAATTCCAGAAGCAGAGTTCAGAGTGGCAAAAGTGAAAAGAAAAAAAACAGATAGCAGAAACCTAATAGAGTTTTTGGATGAGAGGATATATCTTGCACAATCCGTTTGTCCTGCTGTGCAGTGTCCTCAGATTTCCATTATTTTGCCTTTTGCCTCTAATCAGTAATGGGATGAAAAGTATGTATGGCAACAGTGTACAGTGTGCATTTTTTTTTTTTTTGTGCTTTAAATTCACACGTACATGGAAACAAAACTTCTTGAATCTATATGTATTTGCAGCAGCTCCTTGGTGATTTGATGTTTTGTATGCCCTCTTTAATAAATCTTTTTATTATAATTAAACCCAACCGTCTACAGAGACCGAAGTAGTTTAAAATGACATTATTTATAGCAAAATACATACTTGCAAATGCTGCTCTCTTGAGGCCCTTAGAGGAATTGACTTAATATAGAGAGCAACTGATGTTATTTATGATCTATGTTTAACATCACCTTTTCAATTTTATTTTATCCATTTGGCATTTGCATTGCAAAAGGATTTAATTGCATTTACCAAATACTTACTAAAAACAATGCATGAAATAAACATAACTAATAAATATAACTATTTTGGTTGCATTTGAAGATTATTTGCAAAAACAGATACGTTTTTTATTTTTTATGATGTCATCATGTTTTTATTGTGTTTTCCTGTGTTAGTTAGCAGTCTTTTTTTACCCTAATCAAAATAACCCAACTGCAGTTTGATTGACATTAGTTGGAATGCAAAATGAAAAAACATGAGTTTATCTGTTTTTGCAATGAACTTGTTGAACTGAATGAAAATTTATTTGTTACCGCACTGTTGAAAAAAAAAATAAACAATAGAAGGCAGAATGTGTCTGCATGAGGCTGTGCATCTTTTGTATTTTCATGCAAAACAGTGTTAAGTAGAATATACTGGAGCAAGACTAAAACAAATCTGGTTAAACAGGTTGTTGCCATTACCACCAATATTGATGCATGAAGTTCCAATCTGTTTCATTCAGTTCTTCATTTTCATAGTAATAAATGCATGACCAGGGAGTAAATAGCAACATTTAAGGTTTCATTTGTTGACACTGGATAAATACATTAGATTACATGAACTTACCATAAAAATATTTCAAAAGCATTTATTAATCTTAACTAATGCTTATTTTATTGTTTAATGCATTATTTAAATTAAAACATGTATCTGTTAATATATTATGGACCTATTTATATTCAATAGACCTGAGCTAACAAGAACTAATAATGAAGGGTTGTATTTTTATTAAATAACGTTAACATATGTTTTTCTTATTTTTATTTAATGGGATCTTTTTAAAGCTACTAAATAATTACATAATAGCTGCTGTGAGATTAGATAGAAAGTACACCATTATAAAAGACAGCATCAAAAGTGCTTTCATTTTATTTCCACTTTGGACCTGTTTATACAAACTCAAACGTGTCTTTAATGGCTGATTTTCATAGTCATTTTTGTCAAGTCAAAAAAATTCAAGCAAACAAAATGCAAGACTACTCAGCACACTGCAGATACTTACATGACGAATCTTTCTGACGGTCCTCACAAATGTAAAAATAGTACTATATTTCTCCAGGGGGAAAAGACGTGTGACAATTGGCATTGTGGTATACAAAACAATTACACAACTTATTTTGAAGAAAGAGTTTTGCCCAGTTTTGCGTTTTCCCTGTTAATCACTCTCACTTTCTTCTGGGTACATTTTTAAATAACACTGAACCATTTCTTCCAGGTCTGTCTTTATATGATAATTGATGTTCAGCACAGCCAGATTCTTGCATCTTTGGTTTACCGCAGTGTCTGTGAGGTAAGCTTGCAAACGTCTTTGTGCGGTTTCACCACGACTCCCATCAAGCTTCAACACCGGTAGTGTGGCTAATATTTTCAAAAAAGCATTCACATTAGGGAAGAACTTCACATCGGAGTGTTGAAGTGTTTCGTGAATGGTGCACGGCAAGCTGACTTCCTTCCCTCTGTGTTTCCATTTTATCCTCCAACAATGTAGTTCAGCAGGCAGTGTGTCCGGATGGGGCAGATCACTCCTGTAAATGTCAGCATGGGTCTCCTCAGAGGTATTGAACCTCATTTGTCCCATGACTGCAGGGACGAGAGACAAGCACTTGAGTGCCCTGAGATGATTCTCAGAGAAGATCTCCTTGACCTCCTGTGTGATGTACTCCATAACCGGCTGTGTAAGATACTCCTTAAAGAATGACTCCGCCTGTATTTCCATGGTCTCCAGCGCCTGTTGCTTCCGAAGGAACAACCTCGGGACCCTCACCGGGATCTCCATTGCAGTCGCCAAACTGACCGCCTCTTCAAACCAGAATTCGTGGTATACTTCCAGATTGTCCGATACCTCGTGCAATGAGTGCACTACTGCTGTTAGGCTGTTGGCGGCAAAAAACACATCAATGGTTTCTCCTTGTAGGTTCTTACCAAAAGCTCTGGTAAAAGACAATGCGTTCTTTAAAATAACCAACGTCACGATGAAGTCAAAGTCCGCCAAGGCCTCAGAAATGGCGTAAGCGTCACTGGTGATTTGGTCGTTCCACTTCAGGTCCTCATTGTCGTGTATGCTGTCCATGCACAGCAGAAGCGGCTCCATCAAATCGACGGCCATCTCGAACACATTATGAAGATCAGTCCATGTTGAACGAGAGCCCTCTTTGAGAATGCTCTCTTTTTCGATGTTTCCCTGAGACAGGATGGAGATAGCATTATCAAGTTCACTCTGCAACAACGGAGACGCTTTAAAAAACACATTGGTCTTCTTTAGAACGGACATCACATCTTGCACTCCAGTCAATGGCATGCCATTAGCAAGATGCACATTGAGTGCACAGGTGGAAGTTGGTGTGATGACCGCCATGGGATATTTCTCTTTGAGCTGGGCAGCGATGACCTTCATCTTGGTGCCGAGTAAACCAGATCCTGCATGCGCTTGTCCTCTGCAGTGCTCCATCCTCAAGCCCCATCCTTTCGTCAACTGAGTCTCCAACCTCTCAGCAACAGTGACCTCTTCTCCTTCAAACGAGAGGAACTCTATGAACTCTTCTCTAAGTGTGTTGGCTTGGTCTACATAGCGTAGGAATACAGGCAGGTGCTCTCCTTCTGGGAACTCCACTAATTCGCCGGTCACGATGGAAAAGAAGCGGCATTCTCGGACTTGCTGAAGGACCTCCTCACGCACGCATCTCTCGCAGACCTCCAGAAGCTGCCTCTGCTGGACGGCCGAACAATACTCTTCATTAACAGCCGCTGTCTCGAATCTCCTCCCTAGAAATTCATCACCTGCATTGATACGGTTCTCAATTAGTGCTCGAAAGTTACCTGTAGTTAAGAAGCGATCATCCTCAGAGCGCATCTCATCTTCTCTTGCATTGCAATGAAATGGAAAGTTTTGCCTTCCTATCAAAACCATGGCTTCAAAGGAAGCCCTTAAGAACTCTCTAAGGTCTTTTTGCTCGGGTGTCAGCTGAGGGATGTCTTCGGCGTTCTCGCTGTCATCCTGAGCATCGCCGTCTTTTTTTGAGAGCAGTTGTTCAATTGAAGACTCCACTAAAGAAAGAAAGACGCAAACGTTAAAAGCAATAATCATTCAGAGCTACAATTTTAATTGGTTAAGAAATCAGTATAATCAGTTAATCAGTAACCAAGATGAGCAGAGTGATATACAGCGCTGCCATAGGCAACAGTAAATATTAAAAATAGACTGCTAATGTTTTATAACTGACCAATCAGAATCAAATATTCTACTACAGAGATGTGTTATAATCAACTATATCATACTTACATCGCCTTTCTTTGATTTTCTGAACCTCCTCATCTGTCTGAAGAAAACAGGAATGCAAAGGGTCACTATATAAATTGTGTCCTGATTTATAGTGTTAAAGGGATAGTTCACCCAAAATTTTTTATTCTGTCACCAATTACTCACCCTCATGCCTTTCCAAACCTATAAGACCTTTGTTCATCTTCAGAACACAAATCAAGATGTTTTTGATGAAATCCATGAAATTGGTTGAATAAAGTCGTTGTTTTTGTTTTATTTTGCAGACAAAAAGTATTCTTGTAGCTTCATAAAATTGATGAGAAACCACTGATGTCACATGATCTATCATAACGATGACCTTACGAACCTTATGGGCCTTGAACCTGGTAGTTGTGTTGCTGTCTATGTAGGGTCAGAAAGCTATCGGATTTCATCAAAAATATCATAATTTGTGTTCCGAAGATGAACGAAGGTGTTATAGGTTTGGAACTACATAAGGGTGAGTAATTAATGACAGAATTTTAATTTTTGGGTGAACTATAAATGTATTAACTTATCACTAACAATATGTAATATGATACTTTGCAGAAAAAAATAAAAAAGTTATTATGCAGTTTAAAAACAAATGCAGGAAATTCAATTGAGAGTACAACTGAAAAAAAGAAAAGAAAAGAATATTCTACCAGAATTTTGATGCGTTTGCGATGTCTGCTGTGAGGATTGCTGAGGTGGCTGGTTAAATCAAATATCGTGGGAATAGCAGTGTCCCTTAATACGGTCCTGTAAGGGCTCTGAAAAAACACAGTCACAAAAAACCCATTCAACTTTAGTATATTTAGATTATATGACAAAACATCAAGGTTTCTGTACTATGAAAAATCTTAAATGCCAGTCATCTTTAAAACAATAACTGTAAAGTACAAATTAAAGTGCATTACAGTTTTGCATATCATGGCTGGTTCAAAGTGCTTGGCACACAGTCGGTAGTGCTTGTTCAGCTGATCGGGAGTTTTCTCCTCCAGATCTGCCCGGCGACAGTTCTCCACCCACAACCTACATCTGTGCAAATAAAGTTATAAAGTTATTTTTTCTTTCTTTTTTTTACACCTGCAACAAAGCTCTACAGTTTATTACTAATATAAAATTCAACCATATTAAATTATTCTTGAGTACACTTACTACAAACATCTACGAGGATCTATTTGTTTCTTTATATAATCTAGATTAATACAAAAAGATTCAGCTAAAGAGCAGAAAAACAGATATACAAATCAGAGGCACGTGAACTATCTTCTATAATATCTTCACTGTTACAGTCAAAAAAACGTAAGTTTTTTTAAAATAACTTTAATAAATAGGGGATTTTTTTTTAACCAAAAACAGCAAATTACATCATAGCATCACAGTAATTCAAATGTATAAATATGAGAATCCTTGTTATATTATGTCAACATGCACTAACTAACTACACTTCAGCTGTCTGAGGATCATCACTGATTTGCAGGTGCACATTTGGTGAAAGTAATCCTCAGGAAGCATTACTTTCATATCAGTCGTTATGTTTAATTAACTCAAAAAGATGCGTAAAAAAAGTCATACCTCTCCGGATCCCTTGGAAACCTAAAGAAAGCTAAATCGGACTGGGTGCTTTTCCTGGTACAGTTCGGAGCGGCACAAAAATTTGGCATTGTGCATTTAATGTTCAAAAGCTCTTTAGGCACTCTATCAGTTATGGTGTCACTAATACAATCATTGCAACCCTGCAAAAAATGAACAAGGCGCGCAAGTGTGAACAGTAGTATTGATGGCGTGCCAACCCACAATGCAATGCACTTTCGATCCCACAATGCACCAGCCATACTGAAAGCGCGATTCCTTCGCTTCCTTTGAGTCGGATCTTTTCAATGATTCGGTCGAAACGGTTCACAAAACCTGACTCGGTCCAAACGGCTCTCGAGTGAACAGATCGTGCTTATTTATAGTTTGCGTGCATATCATTATACTATGAAGTTGTGGATCTAATATCTGTAGGTTCTGCATTTACATTTTTTATGATTTACTTTGAGTTGAAACATAATAATAAAAATAAACTATTTACTATTAATTTCAAATGTTTCTTCAATGTAGTTATATCTTTCTTTTGTTTGAAACACACAATGACCCTTTTGTAGATAAAGAATTTTCAAGGATCATAATTTGTTTATTTATTTACTTGTTTGTTGTCCTTTTCACAGTTTATGTTACAATGTGTTAAATTGTCTATCAGTTAAAAACGATTTAATCAGATGTGAATGTTTTTCACTCACAAATAATGACTACATAGTATGTTATTGCTTTATAGCAATATCGAAGGAATAAAAATAACAGATTGTTTTAAAGCAGCTTCACAGTAGTAAAGAGAAACATACAGTCACAAGGTAATAATTTCAGTTATACTTCGTTTTAGGTCAGATTTTTAGTTATAATTATTTAGTGATCTCATTTGATACTTTAAGCACAGTCTACATAATGCAGCTTTACACAGCCTCATACTAAATTAATAAATATGGACATGAAATATTAATTTGAGTGGCGTTTGTTAGTCCATATTATCTATGAAGTAGCCTATATGTTGAGTCAATAAAGCCATTTTCAATATTCAAGAAAACAAAACAAAATCCATGGCTTACTTTAATGTAAATGCACAAAGAAATCAGTAAACTGTGATAAAAATAAATAAATAAATGAAATAAACTCGCTTTTATCCCATCAGAACTGAAGTCAGCACATTATCACTGAACACTGACACTCTTGACTCCTGTAGATGGCAGCAGAGACCGGACACATTTTCAGCTCCTAAAGAAAAAACTCCTCTCAAATCCCAAAATCATTTGTAATGCTTTTGTCTCCGGGTAAGTTTATTTTCTCCCTAAATTATCCCACATTTGATCTACATTTGGCAAAACATAACGTCACCGGTATGGCAATATGTGTTCGTCGAGAACAGTGTTCATATGATTATACCATAGACTGTGGACTGATTATACCATAGATTGTATTTAGAGTAGCCTAAAACGATATGGTCTTCAAAACAACAATGTAGCATCTGTAATAAAAAAAAAAGTTCTAAATCACTGTAATAATCGAAATACTCCAGTTTTATTGGAAATTAGTTGTCAACAGGCTCTTTAAATATGCCGGGTGTCAGGACCGCGATATACCATTACTACGTCATGACGTAAATAATCACCTAATCTGAACCGATTCTTGGAAACGAACTGTTCGAAAGAACCGATTCCAGCTTCCAATTATGAACAATGTCTAGGGATAAAAACTAGTCAAACAGGTATATAACACGCGTATAGTCGTTAAAGTATATGATCATATAAATTGTTTAAATCACAGATTACCAAATTTTAGAGAAGAAAAAAATCCCTCCATCGAGTTTCTGCTATAGAAAATGAACACTGCATTTTTCGTATACCTAGTAAACAGTGTGTATTAGAATATATTATGTCCAGAAGTCAGCACGGAAGACTTACATTAAACGATGGGAGTTTTAAAAATATAAATTCTGTAATGAAAAGTGTGGGCTCGTCCGGGATTTGAACCCGGGACCTCTCGCACCCGAAGCGAGAATCATACCCCTAGACCAACGAGCCGCGCACCATATGGCGGAAATACCGAAAGCTAATTTTCGTTAGGGAACCTTTATTCATTTATATGCATTATTCGATACTCTACAAAAAGTCTCATTTAACACGTTTGTAAAGTTCTTGTAAGAACTAACGTTACTGGTTACAGACACAGTCCTCTAAATTTGACCGATGTAGTGTTGAATCAACAAGCCAGGGAATAAAAGAAGAAAAAAGCCAAGAGCGCGTCAATTAAGTTATTTTTTATATATCATACATAAGACTGTTTGATTATAATACAAAGGGCATTTTCATATACACAGCAAAGTCTTGACGATCTTACAATCTGTGGACACTTATCCTTTCCCCATGCTGTTCAATTATATAGTGCATGTTGCATGAAAAGGGTCAAGAAAATCTGAAAAGAAACAAAAATCAATCCAAAAGGCAGAAGAATGTTGAATTAAAATCCATGATCTTGTGTATCAGTGACATTTAAGAGAAAGGGGTAGCAAGTTAGCAACAGACCCAGCAAACCATGAGCATTAGAAAAAGTGTGGACATACATGCGTCATACCCTGTGAAAAGATTATTTCGGTACAAGTTATAAGCCCTACCTTTAATGTTGTCCTGGTGATGGCAAATGCCTCTTACTAAAACCAATTTGGTACAATGACCAAGTGAAACAAGAAGGATTTAAAAAATAATAAAATAAACAGGTAAGCAAACACATGGCAATGTAATTGACATACCAGCAGGAGCAATGTGGTGAGTTCTATACTTCCTTTATTTAAAAAAATATAAATATATACATAAATTCTATTTCAACTATTAAAAAGGGGCTGCATTTCATGAAAACTGCACTAAATCAGGTCTCATTTAGTGACAGCTGAAAACAGGTGCACTCTTTAAGTTTCTGTAATTTTTAGCTATGGGAATTTTTGGAATGTTTGTGTCAACGTCAGCAAACTGCACTCGAATGTACTATATATATTTATATATATATAAACATTTTGAAATCAAGCTAACATTCAGGTAAACCTTTTTTTCCCGATTACCACTAGCCGTTGTGAGATCTGTAGTTATGCCAAACATGATTCTGGCTCAAAGTGATGTCTTTGCGAAAGGAAAATCTTCAAATGTGAACGCCACGCACTTTCTGGCAGGATAGTGTCCCACTGTCTGTGAAGAACAGCTAGATCGAGAGACGCACCAAACAGGGTTCCTTCGAAGATACAAGACCTAAAGTGAAAACTTAAGCTAGGTGGTGGTGGGGGGAGTAAGCACAGCTATCCTTAACGTGACTGAATAGTGACTATAAACACTTATCCTCTCCAGACCGACATGCATGTGCCCGGTGTCTGTGTGGCAGCGCGTCACCTCTAGTTTCCCTTTGAATAGCACATCTGAGGCAAACATCCAACCAATCACTTGATAACAAACTCAGACTCAGAGGTCATAGTAGCTACAGAAGACTGCCTGAATAAATAAATTTAAGTAGCCACTTAGATTTAAAAAGGTAGAAATTAGCATGTTCATCAAATTAGGTATAAAAGGCAGCATCACTGACTGATAGACCAGGTAAATACAAAACAAAACACTTTTCTCTCCTCAGAATAATTTGTGATCTCTCAGATACTCTGTAGCCTGCAGAGTAACTGTCAGTGTCCCTTCCCTCCCTTTGACCGGATGAAACAAATGAAAAAGGTAACAAATCAGGGAGGTTTATCCATATATTAAACCAATTTCAGTTTTCGTTACCATTAAAACATGAAGTTCAGCAAAAGTTCCAGTTTGAGATACGAGTATAGACTAAAATGGACTTTGATGAACCTTGGGCTGAAGTGGTGAACTGCTACATTATTTCTTACAGACACCTAGTGCTATAAAAAACAACTGCTTTGGTATATCAAACAAAAGAAAGACGGTCATAAAGAAGAAAAAGTAGTTTGTGTAAAATTCACAGCATAATTCAAGAGGAGAAAAAAGGCAGTCACATAAATCTCATTACATATCTTCTGTGTTCAACACAAAGAGGCATATTTATGCAGTTATTTTTCAATGGGAACCACATGCTTGACGGGAAATAAAGAGGAAAATAAAAGAAAGAAAGCCAATTAATGGGAATGAATACCTTCTATGTGAAATCCCACTACGGCTATTTTAGGAAGTCATGTTAGGGACGTTTGAGCAAGACCCTGCAATTTGGAGTCCCTTAAATGAGAAATCTTTGCTAAATAAAGGCCTCTGGATAACCATTCTCATTCACCTTCCCTAACCAATTACGGACTCTTTAAATGTAAAAATATAGAGGACAGCCATCATCTCGATTTAATGATAAAGTCCAGTTCCTTTTCAGTCAAGGTCCAAAAGTCATAAGGCCAAAGGGTTCTCGACGACAGCCTCAGATCCACCTGGATCCAGATCTGTCCCCCCTCATCACTCCTCAGCTGCTGTATGTAGTCGAAGCCGTCCTGTCTGGAGGACTCCAGGCCTGAAGAGTACTGCACCTGCCTGTCTACCCCCAGCTCCTCCTCGCCGCTAGGCCAGCGTTCACCACCGGAGCTCCACAGCTATGTGCCCCCTCTCGAAGAGTTACACGATACCGACAACACGAAATATCACTGCAAGTACTGCTTCCTTGACACGCTACAGGTTTAAACACACAGGTCTTTAGAGAAGATTCGATTAAAGGGTAAATAAAAAAAACTACCAGCCAAATTATAATGTCCAATGTTTCACTTGTTTGAACTAAACAAATGTTTTGCATTGCTTTACATATAAAAAGCTGTACGACAGCTCACAGCTCTGAAATGCTCACTGTATTGAACGAAAAAGGGACAAATAAAAGTAAATCTCCTAGTTTCCGGTGTAACAGATGGTAAATAAGTACTGTATGCAGGTGAGTGAATCGTCAGATGCGTGTCTCAGATTCACTATGGTTATTTGCAGTATCATTAACTTATCTAGAAATCGACAATGTAAAAATGATGGAAATACATATATACTTTTTTAAATACTCTTCAATTTGTAGCGGTTCAGTGATATCTCCCCTCAGAAGTGAGCAGCTTTTATTCTCTATGCACCTTTTGAAAAAAACAGGAGGAAATGAAAACACCACCATAAAAGGGGGTTTGGGGAAACGGAACAAAACAAAAAAACAAAATTCACACAGAAAAACAAACCCATTTCAGCTAAAGTCACGAGCTGGCCATCGAGCTCTGCTGAACACAGACTCCAGTCATCGGAGAATCTTCCCTATCGATGCCTTGTCTCATGCCCAGGTGTCCCTCTGCTATAAAGTGACCAGTTCCTGTGTTTGTGGCAACGGGGTACGTGGGATGTCCAGCCATACCAGTCTCTTGGCGAGGATTTGAGAAGGCACCCAAACCCATACTCAAACTTCCATTTTGGCTAAAGTCCAGGGTTTTGGCAGGAAGCTGGCGGAGCTGGTAAGCCTGGTTGCCTTGGTTTCCTGTGGAAGAGGAAGATGTGGAGGAAGAGGATGCCGAGGAAGACAGGGATGTCATGGACAGATGACCATGCACCACCTCCATGGAATCCTGGGTGGAGGCGCTGTTGGTGGGAGATTTGTAGAGTCGCGGCCGTGGTCGCGTTGCTATGACCTGTCCGTGGTGATGATGGTGGTGATGGGGGTGCAATGCCTTGGGGTGCTGGGGAGGCACATGAAAAGTGGTTTCCTGGACTGGATGAGTCTCTACAGTGACAGGTTCTGGTCCTACTATTCCAGGCCATACTACTGGTGGATGATAAGGCTGTCTCGCCTGCACAAACAAGGAAAAACATTGTTCAGTCATGAAGGCCAAACTTTGAATTGCTTTTCTTGACCAGATCAACCAGGTGGGCTCACCTGTGGGCAAAGGTTGTCACAGTCTAAGGCTGGCATGGCTGTGCCGAAATGCCCGCTGCTGTGCCGATGGTGATGAGTTGGATCAGATCTTGCTCTGCCACTGGTGCTTGTTCCAGATGATCCTCCTGAAGCAGAGGAAATGAACTGCATTAAGCTTTATCGAGAAACACACTACTATCAAGTCAGTTACAACAAAGAGCTTAGAGACCAGAACAGATGAAATCATAATAGAACCTGAGCTTGAGGATGTACTAGAAGTGGTCCCTGATGACTGTGACTGCTCAAGTGCAGGACTTGTTGACACACTACTGCTTGTATTGGTTCCTTCATCCGTCATCTTCTTGAAGAAACTGTGCTGGAGGGCATAGTAGGGCTGAATTCTCGTCTTGGGGTCGTAGTCCAGCATTCTGAGAATGAGGTCCTTGAACTTCAAGTAGTCAGCTACTGCGTGGCCGGATTCTCCCGCCCGACGACCGCCTGGTCCACCACATTCAACTCCCAATATGACATGGAGCTTTCGAGAGGCCGGAGGTTTGTACTGCTCACAGAAATACAGAAAGACATTCTAGCAACAATAACAAGCATTCCAACAAACAACAATCGCACAATACTACAACTGTCATAAGTAACATGTACCCTTTTTCCATCTTTGGTCTTCTTAATACTCCATGTCCCATCTGACAACTTCTCAAAGAACTTCCTGGCTTTTGGTGCTAGGTCCATAATATGATTGGGTGGGATCCCAAGTACTTCAACAATTTTGTTCATTTGGTCCACCTGGATTGGGTTACGATTACATAATTGTTAATCAACACTTTTAGTATAGGGACCAATTCTCACTATTAACTAGTTGCTTACTGGCATGCCTATTTATAATATATATGCTGTTTATTAATACTTTATTAGTGCTGGGCAACAATTAAATCGCATCCAGTTTTTGTGTACATATTATATATGTGGGTACTGTGTATATGTATTATTTATATATAAATACACAGAAATGCATGTATATATACAAGAACATTTTCTAAATATATACTGTATATGTGTCTTTAAATATTCATAAACACACAAGTACACACACATATTATGTACACAAAAACTTTTATTTTGAATACGATTAATCATTGCCCAGCACTAGTATTTACAAAGCACATATTCTACATCCCTAATCCTACCCAACACCTAAACAACTATCTTACAAGCTATAAAGAAGCAGAAAAGTTGTAGCTTGAGGGAAATGTCGTAGTAAATGGTTTGTTAGTAGCGAGAATTGGACCTTAAAATAAAGTGTGACCGTTTGTTTTTTACACTATAACATTGAGTTTTAGTTATGTAGAATCCAACTCCTGTATTCTGTACACACATTTAACAATAATTTAGGGGATTCATTCCCACATATCATTGTAGTTGTCAATCATTAAACTTTGTATTCACTGTGTTCAAGGACACTGGAAAAATTAGTTATTATAATCATCAAAATTATTAAGAATATTAATACCAACAGCTCATTACCTCATTGGCTCCACTAAATAGAGGCTCTCCTGTATGCATTTCCACCAGAATACATCCCAGAGACCACATGTCTATGGCCAAGTCATATGGCATTCCCAGTAACACTTCAGGGGAGCGGTAGAATCGACTCTGGATGTACTGATATATCTGATGGAGGAGGAGGAATATGTAATCAATTACTCTAAGCATTCTGTGACAATCTCCACACTTTCCGCACATTCAAAAAAATCACAATACCCTTTGTCCCAGTTGGCAGGAGCTCCCAAAGTCCACTATTTTGATGGCACTTCTCTTGGGGTTACATAGCAGGATGTTCTCTGGCTTTAGGTCACAGTGGATGATGCTGAGCTCAGGTGTAGCGAGAAACAGTAGTGCTGTACACAACTGCTGGGCAAACTTCCTTGTCAGATTTAAAGAGACACCTCTGAAGTTCGTATTCCGTAACAAGTCATACAGGTTGTATGACAACATTTCAAATACTAAGCAAAGATGATTCCGGAACATGAAGTGCCGTTTCAAGTGTACTGAGAAAAGAAATACATTTAGATTTTTATATTTAAAATCAAAAGAAATGCACTGTATGCAAAGATTTCGAAATGATATCAAAGAATGTCTGCTTACCTATATAGTATTTCATCTCTGTGTCATGTTTGTTCATGAGCTCGAGAAGCCGTACTTCAATTTGAGCTTGATTCAGAAAGGCCTTCTTGTTCTTGATAATCTTAATAGCTACCCACTCTTGCTCAGCTCGGTCGTAAGCTTTTACAACCTACAAAAGTGCCAATTACATTCACTTAAGACAATACTTTTGCTTCCTTATAAGATATTAAAACTGCTTTGAAATTGCAATTACACCGTGCATCATTTTGACAGCCATGGATTTTGCTTTCAAAGGACAAAATAATAATTTAGCCAACAATAATTTTTCAAAAATCTTAAACAATTGAAGAAAACTCAAGACAATATACCTGGCCAAATGACCCTTTTCCAATTAAAGAGTCAATTTCATAGCGGTCCATCCATTTTTCCCCATTCTTGACAATGTAGTCGTAGTTCTCATCATCGTAGCCATCATTGAAGACTTTCCTTTCTTTCTTGTGGCTGGAGTCCTCACCTTGACCTTGTTGATGCCGTCTTTTCTTTTTTGCATAATACACCTAATACAGGAGAGCAAGTTAAGTTTCACAGCATTTGTCTAAATTCAAAAATCCTTGTGCATTGTTGTGCTCATAACTTGGTGTGAAAACTTCCTAAAAGACTTTTCAGAGGTACAAATACTTATGATCTAGTATCATAATTTTGTACTTTACTACAATTTTTTTAGCTTTATTTTATGTTGTACTATGGCAAGGAACATAATATAGATATGAGGATAGCATTAAAATCAAGACATTTTACCTCATTGATGTGTTTGTAGGTTTTGATCAGGTCTATGGAGAGCTTCCTTAAAGGAGCTAAAGTAGGGTCACGAAAGCATTGGGGCATGTGCCTCTGCAATAAAAGAAGGGGAAACACATGGACTTTTTTACAAATTCACATACTTTTGACTAAGAGGTAAAATAATCCAAAGTCTAAGTGAAAAGTAACAGGAAGTATTCATTTCACAAAGTGCAATAACTGAGCGTGCTTCATCCATGGTTATTCACAACGCAAAAAACTAAGTGCATAAACAGGAGCAGAGCCTCCCGTACCTGGCTGGCAGTGAGTGCTTGTGTCTGATCACTGTATGGCAGCACAGTGACAGACTGGTCTGTACTCTGCTGGTGACAGTCACTGTACTGCTGGTGCGAATGAGGCATGGGAGCAGCCATCTGAAGACCAGTAGCATGGAAAGAAAGAGAGGGTGCAAGCCGGACAGACGAGGGTTTGCATGCTGAGGTCTCTCCCCCTAGAGGAAATTTAAGCTAAATTAGTGCGTGTTAGAACAAAATTTTCCTCTCTCCATGTGATCCTTTGAAACGCAAACCTCTTTCAGATTATTAAGACTATACATCATCTCTGTTTTAGGAAAGAAAAACAATCTCTGAGATTTTTATGTAACAAAAATTAAGCATAGGCTTGTAGCACAAGAACTTAAACAACTGGATATAAAGTGAATATATACATATGTACAAAAAATAAAATCTATGAATTTATTAATCTCTCAGAATATAGCAAAACACATCCCTGTAAAAGGAATGCCACAAAAATAAAGGCAATAACAATTAAAGCACAGCAATAAAAAAGACAATTATTTAATATAACTGTACAGAAAAAGACAAAAACAAATCTCTTCTCAATTTCTAAATAAAAAGAAAAAAGACTACAGTGCAAATTTCTCTCAAGTACAACATTTTTGGTCAGAAATCTGTCCTTTTTTAGCTGTAAATTGTGATAACTATAAGAAGCTTGCTCATATATCAGCATCTCTTGCCAGGCAACACAATGCACCACAGCCACACAGAATCCCACCACTATTCAGAATCCCAGCAACAGCACCTAATTAGCATAGCCTATCACCAAGAAGATACAGTGTGATTTGGCAAGCCCATCAATGTTCAAGCCAATCACAGAAGAGTATGCAAATAGCCTACTTTTGTTGCCAGGGCAGAGCTGCTCCCATTTTCCAATAAGAAAACAAGAAATAAACAAGAAATAAAATTGAACTTTGGCACACTTAGATGAAGCATCCACCACATTGGAGCCTGACAGCAAAATAGCAGCTCAGACCCCACTCATGGTGTAGGAGCGGAGAATGATTCAGCTGACCTAACTGAGGCAGGGCAAAGAATTCATGTGATCCACAAAATATCAGAGGATGGAAACACTTCTACTGCCTCAAACATAACCATTTCAAACGATTTTCAGGACAAAAGCCTATGAAATAACACATTTTTACATTTATTTATCAACATAAACATTTTAAATTGAATACATATATTTTTTAAAAGGTACAGTGAGATATCATTGAGATGCACATTGTATTTATGATGTTTTGCCAAGGCATATTTCTCAATATTGGCTTGATGATTTATGTTGTTAAGGACTGCATGCAGTTCACAAAGAGAAAAACTGATGTATGTCACAGTACAAACAAAGAAAATTGCATTCTGCACCACAGAAGATACTCTTACTGCATATAGAGTTCTGTTTTAGTGATTTATAAGCAGCTTTTATAACTCAAAAGAATAAATATGAATAGGCCTGTATTAAAAATTATAAAGTTGGTAACATACAAAATATGTAAACAAGGCCCTGCAAATATAAACATTAAATAAAACCCTCTGAGGTGCATTTCATTATTCTGTCACTCATTTTACACAAGTACTACTCAGATTGACATTTTATTTCTGAATCAGATTAAACTAAAGAAAAAAAAACAACAACAACAAGAAATACCATATACTCGTTTTTTTCTGTTTACAGACATGTGATTATCCTGTTTCAAGGGATGAAATCAAGTTTAAATAATATCAATAAATTAATTATAAGATTTGTTTTTAATAACACTAACAAGAACTAGTTATATATGCTTTGTAATAACAAAATAATAATAAAAATTATGCTCAGGTGCTTTTGACATTTAATTGATCCTTTTCAATTAATTTTATTTCATGGCATGTCTGGTTATTGTTAGGCCAGTTAAATATTAAACATGCAATTAATTTCCATTGACTACAGTACAGTAAGGGACTGTGATAATTAAATGGCCTTCTCATGTTGAACGCACATGCAACAAGAACAATTATGGCTTTCCATCAAACATTTTCCAATTGATAATAAAGGTCTGTAACACAACTGGTCCTTACTTATAGTGTAATAGTGGGTCAGCGCCACGTAATTTATGACTTTTAAGATGGCCAGTGACACCTTCTCAAAATACAAAGTTAAAATGTGTTCCATGTCCCAGAAATTATTCCACTTATTTGGTGTGGAGCACAAGAACAAAAAAAGTAGGTACAGCAAACAGAGCTTCTTCACACAAGTTATGATTAAGCCCAAAAAAAAAAAAACCATCTTGGTTTTTTGCTACCAACTAACTATTCAAACTAATGTCAAAGTGACTAAATGCAGACACGATAAACAATGAAAAACTTAAACCATCATTTTACAAATTGACACATTTTACCACAGGAATCAATAAAGACTGGAAGTAACTGCACAACAGTTCTGCTTCAAAACAAGAACAGATGCAAACAGCTAACCTGGATGTATGATTTCCAGTATAATTTAATTTCATCTTAATTAGCTGTAAAATGTTTGATTCACTTGCAATAAGTGTTAACTAACTTATCTTCCCATATTTCAAACTTTCCTTGCATGAATAGAAAGGCTGCAAATAAACTTTGATTAAAAAAACATCACAATAAAAGATGAACAATTTATAGAAATTACAACTCATTTCAAAACTGAGCATGTACAGCATGCGTTGGTAGTTTATTTTCCTATTGCTTTTTTAAAACTTGGGTTACATTGAATTTATATTTCTACAAGTAAACCAAAGTTCACAACTACTACAGACCTTTGCTTGAGCTAACCAAACATACTTAAGTGTTGAATAAATAACCCCCCCCCCCCCCAATAAAGTTTCCCTAGGTTACATAAAGTTACAATTAATCTCATTTGTAAACAGCTAATAAAAAAGCAAGCCCTGAAATAATACTACAGGAGATCAAAAGGATTTCAGCACCACTGAAACTCCAAAACAATGCCAATAAGATGGAAAGAAAAGGGATACAAGTACAGATCCTGGTCCTCTTGTGCATGTAGGCCCACTCCTGCATATCCAGTAGACTTATTTTTCTAGTGTGACTGAAATAAGGTTTGTACACATAACTAATAAACAGCTTCACAGGAAAGAACAAATACGTTAGCCCTTGTTGAATTAGGACACCAGTCAATCCCCCTTTTAGACTGCTGTGGGAGGAAGTGATGGACAAAAAAAGATGGCATTTGACACAGATCTACCTATGAACTTCCAGATTAAAGTTTACCTCAGGTAAACAGAAGCAGCAAACCACGACCCTATTTTTGACGAGACATTTCTCTGTGCAAAACGCATCTGTATCAGCTGTACTTTTATTATGTAACTTATACAACATCCCCAAAGCTGAACCTTCAGGTGACACCGAGGCGAATCGTACAACCTGTCCTGTATTTACCTGGTCAGAGACCATCATCCATCTGGAGAAGACGAAAGCCTTTCTTTACACAGATTAACAAATAGAATCCTGAGCAGCGTGCCATCCATTCCTTCTTATTATCTATTAATAACTTGAGAGAAACCCTTGAACGCTGAGCAAACTAACCAGAGTTAAACTGAGTGACAGTGACAGGTAACGCGGACCTTACCTCTCTCTAGATGGCTTAGCCATTCATCGGGCTCGATCGGACTCGTTTGACGTCTCCATCGTCACGCTTAAGTCTAAACCCGTACTACATGACAGAGCAATGTTTGCTGGATAACTATGGTTAGGCATCACATCCCTGGCTAATGTCAGCCCCCCTCCCCCGACAGGAAACCAGCCTGATGGCTAACTGACAACACGCTAGTCATGGGGCTTCATCATCCAAACACTCCCATCACAGTGATGTGATGATACACTTCTGTAATCACCAGCTGGCAGACTTTCTGCGGGTAGTTACGTTATATATAAAATCGTAGGCTGAGCAAACCCCACATACACTCCGGCAGTCTGACCTAGCGAAGCTACACGGGGTTAACTTACCTGTTAAACGACGAACAGACTGTCCTAAAACCTTAACAATTGCTCACTAGTCGGGCTTGGGCGTGTAAAAGCAGACAATGGTGATCGGATGAGCTATCTGGTGCATGAACACAGATCGCTAACTAACGTGAGTGAAGTTATTAATCTGCTAGCCATCTAACGTTAGGCCAAATCAAGCTAGCCTGTAACGTAGCTTCTACCAAACAAGCGGATTGTAAACAAACCAACAAAGGCCAGAAGCTTCACTTAGACCTCTACAAATCTCAAATACTCACCTTTGATGGTGTGATCTTCATTTAAAGTCCCAGATACAGTAAAGTGAGGCGATTGATCCAGTTTCCTACGCTGCTTCCGATGAGACACCCCTAATATATTGAGCCAGACGGGGCTAAATGCCTTCCTATTTCGACTGACAGGTAAAACAGCGTCTTTCCGATGCGTTTTTGCCCATGTCAGATCTCATTTGTGTATTAATCATGGTTTGTAAGTGACGATGTGATGGCTAGCGGCTAGTTAGCGCTCTTTCTCAGTGACTTTAACGAACGCGGCTAACCAGCTAACGTTAGCGCTCGGAAACGCACAATCAAGATCATTCGCTTCTGTAGAGGCGGAGACGCGAATTAATTGTTTTCAAAAGCAAAATTAGTCAAAAAAAAAAAAAAACAGCGCCATGCAGATATCATGGAAAGCGCTATGTGAAAAGGTGAACAAAAACCGTTAAGCTTTTCTGTCAGTTTTCACAAAATGGCGCGCGATCCAAACCTGCGCAGCGGACCGGCCCGAGACACGGACTACTAGCCCAGTAAATATAGTCCTGACATTCCGACTCTTTGTCCCGGTGTCGTTTTCAGTCCCACGCGGTTGGTGATGCCTTTCCAAACCTGTCACTGTTACGAGCGCGTGACTGCATTATTCCGGCGGGAAGCGAAAACATTTGAAAGATTAAAAAAGCAACTGACAAAATGGCGACAGCCTGGGCTGTTGCTATGGCAACTGTCAATCAAGCACCCGAGAACCCGGATGTTCAAATGACGATTAAAAAAAAATTGTGGGGGGGGGGGGGGGGGAAGGTTGCTGCACGCCATGTGTCAATCAAGTAAAATTGTCAAAGGAACTTTACACAAACAATAAATTAAGCATTTTGCAAAACGCTGAACTATTTCAAACAACACTGGGCTGCTTTTTACTATGTATTTACAGCTTACGCGTAGTTTGTGGACAATCAACTATATTATGCAAAACGCTGTGCTTACACAATTATGTATACACAAGTTTGTTTTAGCTCAAATATGCTGCATGTGCTAAATAAAAATGTATAAAAAAATGATATAAGGTCTTACTTAGGATAAGTCATGTTTTAAAACACTAGAAGACATTGCGAGTTTATTGTTATAAGTTGTGTTTGTCAGGTTTATCTGGTTTTATGATATTAAACGTTTATTAAAACGTTATGTAGGATTACAATCTGACTTTCTAAGGTTAATGTGATTTCTTGTGTGCTTATTTACCATTTGTTAGGCTTATCATTTTTTACAGCCATGTGATTGTCTGACAAAATGTGCTGGATTGTGATATTAATGTAATATTAATGTTGATTTAGTTTTTATCAAACCTGTATAACAGTTTCAGTATGTGAATCTGGAGTTGGCCATTGCAGCACCATGGACAGCAACATCTGAGGAATAAAAACAGCTGGAGCCACGAGACTTAATATGTGCTAACTATTTGAGTACATTCCTATCATTCTTACATTTATATTTGATACAGTACAGTTTACAGTGAACTTTACCAGCTTGTTTACTGTGAGCCATCAAATCATGTTTATGACAATGTCAAAGTACCTTAACTTTTCAGAAGAGTTTGGATTATCTCCGATGCTTTTGGGAGCATTATTATGGGATGTGTCTGTTCCTGAAGGTATGGAACAGTTCTTTCTAGCTTCCCAACCATTTCTATTACTTCTTCAACCAAATAGCTAATTCTTTCTTTATTTTTAAAGAGAACGTATGAATTTTGTAACACTGTACATTACAATACATTTAGGCAGGGAATTTACTCATATTTTAATAATAAGTACTTTCACTACTTGTAATTTTTCTAAAGACATATACATTTGTGGATGAATACAATCATGAATGCTTTGACATTAAAAACCTTTACAGATTTTGAATATTTTCTATTGGCCAATTTTTACAATCTCTATCAATTATATTTTTATTGTCATTTTACTTTAAAAATTAAAGTACCTTGTCTGAGACCTGGTTTGCAACAGTACCTTTTTAAAGTTAGTGACTTGCTTTGGGAAATGTTGATGTGATGTGTGACAGCTGAGCAGTCATAACCTAATTCTGTAAAAATTGCAGTTGTGAAAATCACTGGACAAATATTGATTCAAAACTTACAATAAAGACATTTGTTACAAAACATTTTTGTTTTCCAATAAATGTTGTTTTTTTAACTTTCATTTCATCTTAAAAACCGAAGAAAATGTATCAAGGTAAATGTGAAAGTAAAACAGCAAAAAAATCTGTTCAAAATGGATAAGAGATCAAATCAGATTGGAATGATTTCTGAAGGATCATGTGACACTGAAGACTGGACTAATGATGTTGAAAATTCAGCTTTGCATGGCAAGAATAAAAAACATTTTAAAATAAAATAGAATTCTTGAACAATTAAATACAGCTTTGGTGAGCATAAGCAACTTTTTAAAAACATTGTAAAATGACAGTGTAACTGAGGAAAAAAAAAACCCTAACTCTTTCCTAAAAATGTACGTTTTATTTGAACAAAGAGTACAAAACAATGGTCAGTATGTACAATACTTGCACGACCACATTCAACCTCTTTGGTCTTGACAGTGGATGAAATGCAGGTAATATGCACTCAAGTGTGGAAATGCAGCAACCACGATGCATTAAACTGAAAGCTGCAAGTAAACACCATCAATTGTACAGTACCGTTCAACAGCAAGAGGTATATTTTCAGGAAAATGTACTAAAACTAGCTAACGTAATGTCAAAACACTGGCATTTAAGCTAAGCCTCAACAATATAAATAGAACATTAAAACAATTAAAAGAAATTGTATACCATATTTACAAGCAATGCTTAAACCAGATCACATACAATCCTGCGGCGAAACAATGAAACATCAAAGAACATACAGAAGCGGGCGAAAATCTGAGAAATGAGTGAGTGTCAGTATACATTGAGAGCTGCTTTTCACTTTCCTGAAAAAAGGCAACCAAATTTTAAATGGTTTAAAATGGTAAACAATCCAAGCAAAGGGCATGGTTTTCATTAAACAAGCATTGGTCCCTGCATTAATTTCTTAATTCAGAAATTACAAATTATGTCGGTTATACCGTTTAGATATTTTAACTTCAAATTGTAGGCCATAGTCTTTATTAAACTGCATATAAAAGTCTAAATATTGGTAAATAATGGTCTTCTAAATCCCAACAAGTATAATACCGGGATGTAATTTTGCTTACAGACTTGTTAAGACCTGAAAACTAGCCAAGTGCTCAGTATTAGCGTGACTATCATGCTTCATATCATGCCACAGATTAGGTACTACGTGTAATTCTAAAGGGAAAGTCCCATACAGATACTAAAGGCCTCAGTGTTTCTACCATGTGGAACTGCAAACACAAATTTGCATCAACTAAATAGCTGGGACATAAAAATAAAACGAAACACAGTAGGGCCTCAAACATGAAATCCAAACACTTTACAGACAAAGGGTTTTGAACAGGCTTGATCCTCAATGCGAAAGATTCACATACTTTACATTATTAATTAAATCCCCAGCATAGGGGAGGCACAGACACGTTACAGACAGAGATGGTGGAGATGTAACTGACACAGCTACTCAGGTCCTCCATTACAGCTTCTGATTATTATTATTTTTTTCACAGATTTCCCCAATTTTTCACTCCTTCTCTTGTGGAAAAAGGGATTGCATTCAAATGAATCCTGAGGAAAGACAAGATACAGACAGTACATAATAAATATAAAAACACTATTCACAAGAATTAAGCTAGTTTCAGAAATCTTGACTCACCCTGATCGGCTCCTTTGATATTACACGTCAGCTTTTTGGCTTTGAATTTCCTCCAGCTTCTTACTCTCTTCTGCAGATCCATCCTCCTTTTCTCCAGTTTTCCAGGATCCTTCCCTACATCCAGATTAAGGGTTACATAATATTCCACTTTGAACAAATTCGAATTGCATAAGCACAGCGCAAATGTGCAAAACGTGATGAATGCTTCACTTCACTGTTTCATGAGAGGTGGATAGTACCTAAGTAGTACAAGTAGTACCTGAATTTCTTCATATACAGCCAGTAGGCCACTCCTATCGCCAGAACCGCCAGCATCAGACCAACAACTATGCCAACAGCCAGTATCGTCTGGTCAGTGTACTCATCTTTCTGATCTGCTTGAGAAACACAGATACAACATTCAGAACCTAAACCATTCAATAACTAAACAAAAGCAAATGAGACCCTGAGGGCCTATCCTTTGTCAGGATGCTGGGCATCTCGGCTACTTTCTTTGAGTGTTTTTTAGTGTACTCTCAAAAAGCATTTATTAAATTGATGACTAAAAGGCACTGGGTTTTGGCATATGCTCTCTTCCTGTGCAAAGACCAGACCTGATCATAGATAACAACTCAAGAGTCTTACCTTGTTTGTCCATTTTCACGTCCTCAACAACTGTAATCAGATATAAAATGATATTAAGTTCCATTTGCTTTAAATTCTCATGGAATGAAAAGGCCATTGCATACAGAACTGGAGAAATTATATACATGTATATACTAGATATAATATATGTGTGTGTGTGTGTGTGTGTGTGTGTGTGTTTGTTTGTGTACATATTCTAATAACTGATTCATAAACATTTGCATGTTAATTTTTACTTTCTCTCAAATAACCCCTAAATGAAACCACAATGCATGTAAATACGGGAATCCAGAGGCTTGCAGTTGTGCTTGGTTTTATAATGAAACACTTTTGTCCCGGGTTAGCTGAAAGATTTCAGTCATGTAGAGTGAAAGCATGTGTTAGTCAGAGAACAGACCAGCATCCCGACAAACAGAACAGAAGAGGAGAAGGGAAGGGGAGCTCAGATAAAGATAGAAGAGTTTTAGACGTTAACATCAACCAATTCACTTAAGACAAAACTTATAATTATTACTTAGAATTTTTTTTTTGTTTACATTTTAAGGCCAACACATATTATATTAACAATTTAGGATTCGTTTAACAGTTAACATGAAAAAAAAAAACATTTATTAATCTTAAATATTACTTTTAACATGACTACCATTTCTTAAATTAAAAAGTATCTTTTTTATTATTATTTTACAATTAATAAATGTGTGCTGCTAACATTAACAATGAACAGTATTTTATCAATCATAAGAGTAAATACTGTTAAAAAACGAGGAGTAATTTTAGTTAATGCATGAACTAACATGACCTTATTGTAAAGTGTTAGAATTATTAGTTTTGATGAAAAGTAAAGTTTAAAACAAAAAACATGATTTTTGTGGGATGGACTTGAATTTAATAAATTCATCTTTACAGATGCTAAGCACATTTGCAACTAAAAAAATTTAGTTCTTTAACAGTTTTGTCTTAATGATTTTGTTATTAGCTTCTAAACAACTTTACAGAGAAATCCTGTGATACATAGTTCAGAAGTCAGATAAGAGAGTGGAAAGAGGTTACACTTACGTGAGGACACATTAATGCTCTTAATGTCGGAGCCCAAGACATTAGAGACCGTGCAGGACACAGTGAGATTGTCGTTTGGAACGATAGTGAGGCTGTATGTGACTTTGCCATGCTCAGAAACACTCTCATCCTGCAATTACAGCATGTGACATCCATTAAATGACATCACACTTAAACATTACTACTTTATTTATGGCTATTATAATGTGGTATATGCTGACTGAATACAAGCTTTTTTGTAAAAGATCATAAACACCACTAGAGAGTGCTATTGCTCTGTGCACAAGTAGATTCTCTTTCAGGAGGCATGTGCTTAGACAAAGAGACACATGCAATGAGGTAATGCACTTCTAACATCTGACTAGTCGCACTGACAGCTCAGCTCATTTGTACCAATACAAAGCCACATGATACACGAAGTTTGTAAAAGCCTCATCATTTGTAATAGCTTCCTCTGTACACACCCGCTCAGGCACACTAGTCCTCTTATGCGTTTGAATAGTGACCTCATCCTAGTGCTTAATGATAATGGGTACTTGAACTGCTTTGTTTAACAACCTACATGCATGTTGTCGCTGTGAGAACATCTTTATCAGCTCAAATGTGCTGCTGGCTTGATCGATATACAACCCGAATTCCGGAAAAGTTGGGACGTTTTTTAAATTTTAATAAAATGAAAACTAAAGGAATTTCAAATCACATGAGCAAATATTTTATTCACAATAGAACATAGATAACGTAGCAAATGTTTAAACTGAGAAATTTTACACTTTTATCCACTTAATTAGCTCATTTAAAATTTAATGCCTGCTACAGGTCTCAAAAAAGTTGGCACAGGGGCAACAAATGGCTAAAAAAGCAAGCAGTTTTGAAAAGATTCAGCTAGGAGAACATCTAGTGATTAATTAAGTTAATTGATATCAGGTCTGTAACATGATTAGCTATAAAAGCTTTGTCTTAGAGAAGCAGAGTCTCTCAGAAGTAAAGATGGGAAGAGGCTCTCCAATCTGTGAAATACTGCGTAAAAAAATTGTGGAAAACTTTAAAAACAATGTTCCTCATCGTCAAATTGCAAAGGCTTTGCAAATCTCATCATCTACAGTGCATAACATCATCAAAGGATTCAGAGAAACTGGAGAAATCTCTGCGTAAGGGACAAGGCCGGAGACCTTTATTGGATGCCCGTGGTCTTCGGGCTCTCAGACGACACTGCATCACTCATCGGCATGATTGTGTCAATGACATTACTAAATGGGCCCAGGAATACTTTCAGAAAACACTGTCGGTAAACACAATCCGCCGTGCCATCAGCAGATGCCAACTAAAGCTCTATCATGCAAAAAGGAAGCCATATGTGAACATGGTCCAGAAGCGCCGTCGTGTCCTGTGGGCAAAGGCTCATTTAAAATGGACTATTTCAAAGTGGAATAGTGTTTTATGGTCAGACGAGTCCAAATTTGACATTCTTGTTGGAAATCACGGACACTGTGTCCTCCGGGCTAAAGAGGAGGGAGACCTTCCAGCATGTTATCAGCGTTCAGTTCAAAAGTCAGCATCTCTGATGGTATGGGGGTGCATAAGTGCATACGGTATGGGCAGCTTGCATGTTTTGGAAGGCTCTGTGAATGCTGAAAGGTATATAAAGGTTTTAGAGCAACATGTGCTTCCCTCCAAACAACGTCTATTTCAGGGAAGGCCTTGTTTATTTCAGCAGGACAATGCAAGACCACATACTGCAGCTATAACAACAGCATGGCTTCGTCGTAGAAGAGTCCGGGTGCTAACCTGGCCTGCCTGCAGTCCAGATCTTTCACCTATAGAGAACATTTGGCGCATCATTAAACGAAAAATACGTCAAAGACGACCACGAACTCTTCAGCAGCTGGAAATCTATATAAGGCAAGAATGGGACCAAATTCCAACAGCAAAACTCCAGCAACTCATAGCCTCAATGCCCAGACGTCTTCAAACTGTTTTGAAAAGAAAAGGAGATGCTACACCCTGGTAAACATGCCCCGTCCCAACTATTTTGAGACCTGTAGCAGAAATCAAAATTGAAATGAGCTCATTTTGTGCATAAAATTGTAAACTTTCTCAGTTTAAACATTTACTATGTTATCTATGTTCTATTGTGAATAAAATATTGGCTCATGTGATTTGAAAGTCTTTTAGTTTTCATTTTATTAAAATTTAAAAAACGTCCCAACTTTTCCGGAATTCGGGTTGTAAAAGAGTTTTACCCTTTCAGGTTCTTTTACTATTGAAACCCTGGAAAGTGAATTGAAAAAGAGCCCATATGCTTAGAAAAGCTTTAAAAAAAAAGGTTAATGGAAGGCTCAGTTTTAGGTTTAAGTACAAAAAAAAAAAAAAACTTAAAAAGATACTAAAAAAATACAAGGAAAACAGGAATTATGTTATCAAATAAATGCAGTATTGATGAGCATGTAAAACATTAATAAACAGGCACTGACAAATCTTCATAAGAATGACGTGCATGATAGTTTCGACTTACATTTGAGCCGTTGACACTCCACTGTACTGTGGGTTTTGGAAAGCCTTCAGCCACACATTTCAGGACCTTGGTCATGCCCATACCACGCTCCTTGATCAGGTTCTTAATGACTGGAGAACCTGCATAAACACTTGTGCAATTAGCCATCAAAAACTAAACCTTTTCCCAAGGCATTATTCTGATTTACAGTGGTCTGGTCTTTTTGGACTGTGTTCAATCGTAAAAACAGTTAAACTTTAATTAAAATCACATACGAAGAGCGCTGCAAACTTACCTTCAACTACCAATTCAAATTTATGCGTTTTCTTGAGGTCAGCCATAGAAACAACACACTCATACACGCCAGAGTCCGAGTACATCAATTTGTCAAACTTGGGCAGGCTATTCAGCTTGGCATTGCCCTAAAAGAGAGTTTCAGCATTTTAATAACTAGAAATTACCAAAAGGTAACTTTTTTTTTTTTTTTTTTTTGGGTGGCACTTATTTTCTACCTTCTTCCAAGAAACTTCTGTTGGTCCTGAAGCTTCAACATCTACAATCATCTCAAGGCTCTCACCAAGTTTCTTAACAATTTTACCAATGCTGCTTAAGGCCACATCAAGATCTTTGAGGAAAGAAAAAGAGATGTTAGTCAATCCAAAAGAGGTCAAACAACAGACTGCAGCAGAAGTATTTCCTTACATTCAACTGTGACGGCTACAGAAGCCACAATATCCTCATGGTCCACTAGTGAGCATTTGTATTCTCTAGTGTCCTCCCGAGTGACATTGGTCAAGGTGTACGTGTTGGAGTTCACAGTCTTTTTCTCACCCTACAGATATAAAAAAGGTGGTTTAAGTAGAAAAGCAGCCTTAGACATTCTGACTTATGCTAAAGGAATTGAGAGTTGCAGAGCAGACTTACGTTGATGTAGAAGTTGTAGCTAGAAGGTGGAGGGTTCCCATCTGCTGTGCATTTGAGGGTCACGTTGTCTCCTTCCTTAAAAGGACCCTGGGACACCACTTGGAGATTGACCTTCTCGGTAGGGTCTGTGAAGAGAGGGTATGTTTAAAGCATAGAGGGCAAGCCCTGCCAGAGCCCATGCAGATAAGAGCACTTCAGCAAAGCTCCTTATGAGTCACAAGAGGCCCTTCAGCTCAAGAGTTGAGGCTTTGAGAGTGCTCTCGTGGTGAGAAATGCTTTTTTTTTTTGAGAGTTGGCAGTGGGGCTAGTACCTTCACTATAACAGCCAGAGGCAAGACAAAGCCCCATTCAAAATCTAAACGCCCTGCTCCAGCAAGGCCAAATTACATATCTTATCTGGACGAAATTCAACGAGCCATTTGATTCTGACAAGGCCTCTTTCTCATGGCTACTTCAGATGGAAAGCGAGTTATTCTGAATAGTCCTGTGAATTATGCTCAACATTAGACCATTAACCACTTCAGTTTTGAATGTATTTGTGCTCAACGACACTGTTTGGACTGAATTATGGAAGAAAATGTAGCAGCATTAAGATTACAAACTTGCTAAAATGGACCATATAGGAATAATATTAAGCAAAACTTTGTATAGGCAGTATAAGAAGAACTTACAGTTCACAGTGAAGACCAGAGGTGAGGAATCCACGTTAGCAGACTTGATGTGTTGAACCTGACAGGTGAACTTGGCATCAATGTCTCCCTTCACTGCTGTATACTCCAGGGTAGAAGATGTTGTGGACAGTCCTGTCTCTTTATCAACAACCACATTTGTGGTGATTTTAATGGCTGTAAGAAAAAATAATAAAAAAAGACATACATTAATAAAGACAAACAAAATACTACTCTTTGATCATTTGAAACTAACTCATGCTGCAAACCCATATGACTTTCTTCTCTCATTAGAACAAGTTCTGAGCCACTTTTATGATATTAATATGGTGCTTTTTCATCTTTTTGTAAGTTTTAAAGTGTCATTACCATTTATTGTAATTGCATGGAAAAGAGCATTGAAAATAGTCTTCAAATGTTTTCCTTTTTGTGCCATATAGGTTTGGAATGTAGTGAGAATTGCATATATTTTGGCAAATATTTAAGTGTGAATAACTCATTTGCGCCATATTTTACTCTACCTGCTCCATCAGTCATAAGAGGAGTTTTATTCTTGAACCATGTGATGTTAGCAGCTGGATTGGCACCTTCAGAACGACACTGCGCCAACTGATGAGACAAAAATCAAAACACTAAACAGTTACGAACAAGAAAATTGGTTATTAATGCAAATATTAAAAAAGGAATTCCAAAGCACTGCATTTCAACATATATAGTTCAGTTAAGAAGTTAATATATTTGTGTTCTAACTGAATTTTTAATGCTTGTGATATATAAACCATAAACCATTTTGTAATCTGTGGACTTGATTACACAACCTACCGTAGTTAATTTGCCGATTGCCATCACAGTCGTCAGGTTTGTAATCTGAGGTTGTGATGGAACCTCTGCAAACAAAAGGAAAATTTGTTGGACACAGTAGTTCATAAAAGCATACAATATAACCATTTTAAGTCCAGTCCAGTCATCTTTATATAGTGCTTTTAACAATACAGACTGTGTCAAAGCAATTAAAAAATACTGTACTGTTTAAGTACCATTATTAGAATTATTGTCTTTAGAAATATTAAAGCATTCTAGATTTCTGGTCAGTGCTACTGTGTATGATACTCACTGTAAACAGCCAGTTGAACAGGATACTCTAAAATGTCTTCAGTCCCCACCACCATGCAGGTGAAGGTTCTCTGATCGGCCATGGACACTTGTGTGATGACGAGGCTGAAATCTTTTTTGATACCGACTCTGTTCTTGTAATTCACGTCGCTGGAAACAGTGGCATTCTGATCCCGATGTTTCACCAAGATGTTGCCATCTTTGTCCTAGTGAGCAAACAAAAAGTTTGATAGAGAATGGTACAAGTACACCATTCATATGCTGACATTCCTGTTATTAGGTGTAAACACTGTGGTTCTTTAGTGCTTGCAGAACGGTTTAGCCAACAGAATAAATGTAGCTAGGAATTGGAGTAGTTTGTCTGAACAATAGCAGTGGGTGAAGTGGCAGTAGTATTAGGGAAACCTGTTTGGAAATAGTTGCTATTTGGTTTTTTAAGAATCTGGAAAAATTACACACCGTGACACTTAAATGAGAGAAAATTAGTGAATCTCAAACTTACATATTTCCATTTAACAAATGTGACTTCTGTTTCCACGACACGCCCGTTGTTGCATGGGATTTCAACGGTGTCTGCATACTTGCCGGTGACCGTTTCCAAACCACTCACTAAAACGCACAATAAAAGACATGTAAATACAATGTGTTTGTGAAAACATCCTGTAAAGTTAACGTAAGATACATAGTAAGCAGACAAGGCATGAAGTAAACGTGTACAATCACATTCTCATTACATTTTTTATAGGTTTGATTTTTGCATTTACATTTTTTGATTGAAACTTGAGAGGGTGTTTGGAGAAGCCTTTTATTCTGACCCTCAATATTTTAATATTATTTGAATCATCAATTCTGCCTGGCTGATTTGATAATCAAATTTTCAAAGCACTCACTCACAGGGTCTGTACTTCACTGACAAACAGTCACTAAATACAGTACTAAAAGAAATATAGTATTTGTGATACAATTTAATGATACAGACAGGTAATGAAGCTTAAACCCTTTCATACAATTTTCAAAGCTAAATTTCTAATAGGTTCGTTCAGGGAGAAAAAAAAAAAAATTCAAATGTTTGATGCCAAAGCTACTTTCATGATTTCAATCATGATTCATATGGTTTTTATTACACATAAATTTGAAGTGAGCTTCACCTAAAAAACTAAATATTTTAAAATTGGAAAGGCTCTGAATCCAATTTCTAGACAAACACCAAAGCCAGTTAAACTGGTTGTTGTTTCACAACTGTACTTCTGAGAAAGGACGTCAACAGTTGGAACGGATAACTGTCAACTGAAAATATCAGTGCAAGATAAGACGGAGACAAAAACCACACACTTGATAAAATTCCACCAAAACGTATATAGAAAAAAACATTATTGCTTGACTGAACCAACTTATTTCTGATTTAAAAACTGGAATCTGTGGTTGTTGTGACACGTTTAATGGGGAAAAAAAAGATTAGCTGGCACTCCTAAAAGTGATTATTAGTGACTCTGGACCACAAAACCAGTCTTAAGTCGCTGGGTTAAATTTGTAACAAAAGCCAAAAATACATTGTATGGGTCAAAATTATATATATTTTTTTTTTTAATGCCAAAAAACAATAGGATATTAAATAAAAATCATGTTCTACAAAATAATTTTTTTAATTTCCTACTGTAAACATATCAAAACTTTGCCAAGAACCTCATTTGGACAACTTTAAAGGCGATTTTCTCAATATTTAGATTTTTTTGCACCCTCAGATTCCAGATTTTGAAATAGTTGCATCTCGGCCAAATATCGTCCTATACTAACAAACCAGGCATCAATGGAAAGCTTGTTTATTCAGTTTCATTCTAGCATTTTGTATTCATAAAAATTAATCTCCAAAAAGTTATTTTACTTTTAATATACTATTACAGGATTTAATCATATTTTGAAGTAGCCGTTATATTTTCAGGATTCATTTTAAGTGTTAGTAATATTGCGTGCATGTCAATTTATTTTTTTACATTAATGCAATCTTGCTTTAAATTTATTTGTTTTAGTTGAGTGATTTCACTACTCAGATCTTTTTTAGCATTACTGCAGAGTACAACAGTTTAATTTCTCTTTTATAGTTTTTTCGTAAAACCCAAATTAATCTGTAGCAACTTCTTTCTTTATAGGTAATCTATCTCGTGTCCAGAAAAACAAAATGCATACTAAAAACACTTCTCAGTGTACAGGGTTATTAAGGGTCAGATGAGCCCACTGGGAGAGAACAGAATGTGCTTATAGCCAAAGCTCACTGCAGCCTGTGGCCGCACAGGTATTAGCTTCATTATTATGCTAAGATAAATTTCTGTCTCATTGTTCAGTGACGCATGGTCCTGCTAATAGCCCTTTACCTGTACGGACCAGTCATAAAATTGAACTCACATTTACAAAAGGGAAAACATTCAAGCTCAAAAGAATGCTAATAACTGATATACTACTAATCTACTTCACATCACCTGGACTGTTATTTTTGAAGTTAACTTACATGCTAACAACATGGATCATTATTATAAAAATTCTTGGGAAAACTAAATAATAATAAATAAATAAAAAGACGGATGAAGCATTCACAATAACATTAACAACCTTCATTTAGTAGATAGATCAGTTTGAAATATTTTTGCACTAAAGTTTTGCAGCTGTAGTGGTAACACTTGAACCACTTTGCCCCTCACAAAATAAATAAAATAAAAAAAATAAAAAAAACAACAACGTTTCCATTTATATATATTTTTTTATTTGGCAAGTAGCCATATTTGGAGAGAAAATGTACGTATGTGGCCATTAACACCAAAAGTAAACCCCTTCAGAATATAACTAGAGCCTTATGAACAATAATTTTGAGACCAACTGGCTGTATATTATTCCTTAATGTAATAGAATATATCTGGACCCAACTGGAGGATCTACCCCATAAGATTTCTGTTTAGCAGCTGTCTGTTTCTCACATGATTTATAACACGTTGTCTTGCTGGTGATACTGGAGCATTAGTAGTAGCGAAAAAAGCAAACGGATGCTGGCTGACATCCTAAAAGAGAAAAGGATCGGGTGTCAGAGAGCCCTCAGAGCTTCCAAACCAGCACCAGGTGAAGTAAACAAATGACACTGCCCTCCCAACCCCCTCATGCATCTTCTCTCTGTTTCCTGAACAGGTGCTGATGCAGAAGCTTCTTCATGCACCTGTTAAAACTCTCTACTGGAAACACTCTTGATGGGAAACATCACGTCCTACAGCCTGCCCTGCGGCGAGCTACCAGACCATTTGCTGAAAGCATATGGACTACAGAGTTTTCAATTGTTTTCACACTCTTGAGTTCAGTGCTCTGTAGTGAAACAGTGATGACGGTCTTTTGTTGGGCTAAGACCACAATACTGACAATAGAAAATTTCTAATCTAATTTAAACCTGTAAAAGTCTTAGGACTTGATAATGTAAAAAAAAACTAATTATATAAAAATAAATGTTAATCTGAAATTGAGATTGTTCTGCTGAAAATATAATTAAAGGAAAAAATCTATTAAATAATAATAATAAAACAATATAGCTAAATGTGTACAATTTATGATGAGAAAAAATATCATTAAAGTGAAACTAATTTAATAGTGGCTTCAGACTAGTGGTCGACCGATATATCGGCCGATATTTGGGTTAATAGCTGATAAGTTTTTCTGCTTGGCCGATGTGTTCGAGGCGGGACTTTTATTTTGTCATCAAAGTCTGTCTAATAGTCAGATAGAATGGTTAAACAACGGAATTAATGTATACAGAAAGTATTATAACGACTGCTTTTATGTTAGTCCTATTAGTAATAGAAAAGCAAACATTATAATACTTTCTTGATTGCCTTCAGCATTAAGCAAATACGCATTTATATAATTTAAACAAATCTTTGAATGACTAATGAACATTTAATTTCACAAACCTTGCGAACTTATTCGAATCCAGCTGTGAGATCTTGTGAAGTGTGTATGTGTAGCAAGATCACGTGTTTTCTGTGTGACGGTCGGTCCATGCGAATTTAAGGCTTTTAAACTATGAATAATAAATGTAAAAAAAAAAAAAAAAAAAAAAAAAAAAAAAAAACACACATCGGCATTATATCGGCCCCCTGCTTTCCAAGATATCGGCAGTCAAAAACACACATATCAGTCGACCACTACTTCAGACTTATGAACCATACATTATATTTCAATAACTTACTTTTTTTAGCAGACAAACTTAATGCCACAGAAGGCTCAAAAGAGTAAAATGGGTGAATTGCTTCAAAACGTCTCTCACATGCTGAGAGGATGTTCGCAAACCATTAACCTGAGGATGAGTCGGGCAAGTGACTGTGTCCGATGAGGACAGTCCACCATCAAGGTGAATATCCCGGAAACAGAGACATCCCAGAAATTGATTTGGAGCCTGCTTTATTACACCAAATGTCCTCCTTTACTCACTCCAACATGCAAGCGCCATTAGGCTTCCTTGAAAATGCCATAAATTAAGTCTACGATGGGCCTGAAATTGCTCTCAAAACAAAACTCAGCAAGCAGGTTGGACTCATAAGTGATAAGTGCACTCAAAAATCACATCCATTAAGTTCTAAATTATGTATTTGATTGCAGGGGCCCCTGGGGACCATAAAGAATGTCTGTGTCTGACAGCAGATCATAGCAGATTCAATACTGACCCAGAAGATTCACCGACGACCCCCTATTCGTGAGCAGCTATTAAACTAAATAGAGAACTATTAACAACATACAGTCAAGCAGCTTCCGTGGAGGTCCATTAACCCCAAAATCAATTTACTAGCTGAAGGTTATGACAGACTGCTCATTCTGCTGCTGCTGCAGAAATTAAGTGCCTGTAATAATATTAGCAAAGTTCTTAAATATATTTTTTGTTTTTGTGTTGGTTTTCAAAAAATAAAAAAAAATGTCATGGTGTAATCAAGTAAAAATACCATAATTTTCCAAAGTCCTTGAATACTTTTTTTTTTTTTTTTTTTACTTTTAAAATATTATATTAATTTACAATCAGAAAGAATTAACCTTAGCTTCTCATAAAAAAGGTCTTTTTTTCTCAATTTTGCATATTCGTTAGATCACATGACTTTAAATAATATTTTTAATTAATAAATAATAATTTAATTCAGTAATCAGTTTAATTTTTCTCCAAAAAAGTTCCAAGTCCTTTAATTATACTACTAATTACAGCAAAGTATGACATCAAAACCTTTTAACTTTATGCCCCCAAAAACTGTTTAAATTAATTTTAATTTAGATATTAAAACATGCTTATGTATGTGTGAACTGCATTCATGCATTTTTGAATAAATTATAGATGGCACAAATAAGAAAGTGTCACATTGTTGACTTACAACCTGGTAACAATTATGAAATATAGGTCAAAACTGTTGCACCAAGTCCTTAAGTTAATCCAGGTTATCAGTTAACCAAGGCATAAACGTAGTTAGATATGCATGATACACTGTGTAAAATGAACAGACACTTTCGAATGTAAAACTAATGAGCATGTTGTGGCAGTCAAAGAGTCTTGACTTTAGATCTTTCCAATTTATGTTCAAGCAATTAGACTCAAAACCTTCGTGTGGCCTTTGATTAACAACATTCCTAACATCAAAGTCGTTCTGTTGAACATATATTCTCAAAGCATTTTACAAGTCACTGAGGTGGCTCATATTTTTGCACAGACAGAGACAGTGCCTTTATCTCTTCCAAAACCAGTCTTCTTGCTCCCAGATGCCTCGGGGCCCCGGGCATTTGCATTCCACAGGATCCTGTAGGGCCCCTTGTGCTCATAGCATCAGCGTTTGCTTGCACCCACTGAGATACCAATCAAATTTGGTGCCAAAACACAGAGGTCAGTGAGCTTGTATTGAGTTAAATAAGCTCTTTCTCCGGGCTGGGCTCTGAAAGGGCCGCCTCCCACGTTGTTAGAGGGCCCATAACAATTCAGCCCTGTATACAGACCACCTTTGGCTGTGTAAACAAAAGCAGAGCAAATATTGATTTCAGAAAGCACGGCTGGAGGGTGTGCCATGCAATGGTTAACTCCCTTCTGCAGGAAGCGAAACAACAAAAAATAGACCGAACTTAGGGAGTACAAGCTCAAGGCCTTTGCTATCTGAGTGATTAACTCTCATGAATTATGTTGGGTTTAAAAATCTCTGACATGATAGTATGTCACTACTAATGAGCTGGTTCTCTCTTCTTTCTCTCGCTCTCTCTCCACTGTGATGCTGTGATACAAAAGAGCAGATCCGTTTCACATTCCAGTTAGTTCAGGGACTGGCCAGGTCTGTAAAAAAGGTCACGAGGGCTCTTAACCATCTCCTGCTTCATGCTCCCTACAGCCTAGGGGCCTACATCTGCAGAAATCTACCTTAAAAATAGAGCTTAAATGCAATTTATATGCTGTAGACTTTGAATGAACTTACTAAAAGAGACATTTTAAACCATTACTTGAATGGAATAATGGTATTTGTTGATGGACAACCAGACAGAGCAGTATTTTTTTTCCAATTGTATATTAGAGAGGACATGATCCTATTAGCTGCTGGCTAAGAAAAGACCGCCTTTAGATGAAAGTCATCCACGTTCACATCCACAACGTATAAGTTTAACTGACCCGCATTCTCGGGAACTGGAAGCCACAATACCCTAATTAAGCCACCAGGTCTGGCTCTCATGTTGACAGAGAGCACAGACATCTGGGACAGGTGCGGTTGTGTTTCACTGTGACTTGTGCAGGCTTGCCAGCTCAAAGCAGATGACATCAAACTTCCCACAAAAGAAAGAAAACTAAAGATAAGTTTATTCTCCTTTTCTAAAGCCAACTTCAAAGTTATGCCGTCAAAGGATTATGGGAAAGAGACTGAAGTGCGGTGAAAAGGAAATATTTCCAAAGAAACACAATCAAAGCACCAGCCTTTTTCACTATAAGCATGAGTTATCACTCGTCACGTTATAGTGGGGGTCATTAAGCAACTGACTTTTGAACTGGAAGATGTTTGTTTTTAAATTCAGCGCAAATTGCAACCCCCTTTACTTTTGGAATCTTTTTACGCACTGATTTAGGATTGATCAGAATTTGCTCAGATTAGGGCTGGATCAGAATATTAATTTATTCGGATTTTCGTTCGGTGGGTTGGCATTCAATTTTAAGTTTTTCTTCATTCGCGCTTAAATATATATGCTTTTTTTTTTACTATCAGGCCGAATGGATCCAAGGACTGTCATGTACGGTTACAGTCAGTAACGTGCGGTGAAATCTTGTCATGGGTAGGCTGTGACCTATCAATGTGTGGAATATATGTTCATATATTCATTCAGTTAATTTAGCAACCCAAGTTCATTTTAGGCATCATCAGATTGCTGCCTGCATTCAGCAAAGTCAGTCATGTGAGGCTAATGCACAATCAAATATAATAATCAAATTAATGGACACATCTATCTTATGACTTATACAACAAACAAATGTTTTGTGCGGGACACAGAGAAGGAGGCGGCGCGGCAGCCTAGTCACTCCATCAAAATGCGCAAACGCGCACAGACAGCCACGGCGCACACACACACACACACACACACACTTTTGGTCTGGTGACGGCGCACCAGGCTACAGTCAGAAAACATTGCGTCAGCAGTAGGGATGGGACGATAACCGGTTTTATTGATAACCGTGATAAAATGTGCTGAAGGTTAGTAATATCGTTTAAAAATGAATTATCATTAAAACCGTGTTTGATTATCGCGGTTTTAATAACTCACTATTAAATCATGTCCAGCCAGCAACAGTCTGACGCAAGCGCAGCGCACAATGTTTTTTTTGTTTTTTTTCGAGAAGGAATGGCGAAAGTCAGTGACTTTTCTATGCTTTTCTATGCTTCTACACTTTTCATTGTAAGGAAGGAAATGCCACAGAATTTAATCTTTCTTTAAATTAAGTGCATAGAGTTGCTTGTTTTATTAGTTGTTTGTTGATTATTAAATATAAAACTTGCTGAAATGTTTTCAGTGTGAGCATCAACTATTTTTGAACACTTTCATCTCGTTTCAACAAAACCGTGATAATATTGATAATCGTGATAATTTTAGTCACTATAATCGTGATATTAAATTTTCATACCGTCCCATCCCTAGTCAGCAGTACAGCTTTAAAGTACAAAAACAGCTTATTCGCTCCTACAAACTGCTAGGCGCACACACCGACACGCAAGTATACTAGATGCTAGTATTCGGGAAGCGCGCGGATTGAGTGAGAGCGAGTAGATCACGTGACATGAAGCAAGCTCGGTCTCTGCCTCAATGTTGATAATTCAAGACAGCATGAGAACTGACTGTGCATGCGCAAATCTACATAAACTACGTTCTATGGACCAAAGAGGCACCGCTCACCTCTGCCTCAATGGCCATGGCTTTTGAATTTCCTGCATGAAACAACGGTTTTTAGGAGCAAACAATTAAATTAGCAATTATATTATAAACAATTATAATATAAATTATATATTATGTATAGTATATTATGTGTATTCCTGAAAATTTGTGTTACAAAAAATAATATTTGGAATAAAATTAATGCAATTAATAATGTGGTGAATTAATAAAGCTCTTGGAATTAATAAATGTAATGTCAACATTTCCTTTGGTGGGCACTGCCTACCCTGACCGCACGTCCCTGGTTACAGTTGTATTTCCACGTGAGCCTGCTACATCGCGGCATGATTACAAACAGTTCACGGCCCGTAATTCTCAGCATGGTTAGACAACCTGAGTACGTGTGCGTGATTTCACCACTCTGTTGCCTGGTTATGTGGAAGCGTAGTAAACAGTAACTCTATGTTCAATTTAAAATAAAAGAAAATGTCTGAGACATTTTGGTCTTTGGAGAAGTCAATGGAGTCCCAAAGTCAGGAATAACTGATCATTGTCCATACCGCCATTTCTTTTACACCTGAATTACCAAGGCAATGACTGACACATTTGTATTGCATTCCAAAGAGCTGCTTTATAAGCTTCACAGTGGAAACTTAAACCGTATCCGTGCTGACTCAATGACACGGTTAAGCAAAGAGAACCGTTTGGGCTGAACTAGGGCTGGGACAACGCGTCGAGGTCATCGATGACGTTGACGCAAAAAACACGTAGACGCAAAATATGCGCATCGATTCGTCGACCTGTTTTTATTTCTCTAAAAACTGTTTGCAAAACGTTTACCTAATGTGCGCTGAATATACGCGATGGCCGGATCAACATTCTGTCCAACGTTATAGAACCAATCCAGGGGTTTTTCTGCATTGATCTTTTTTTTGGACGGCTGTCAAAGCCTTATTTGATTGGTGAGTGATGTAGAATAGAATGACTGCGGTGCCTGACGACGCGTACGAGAGAGAGCCCCGGCTGCGCGCGCCCACTCACAGTCTTCAAACAACACGAGCGCTTCTTGCTCTCTCTCTCCCTTGTGCATATGAATCAAAATCATTAAACACGATAGAAAAAGGGCGAAACACCCAAGTTTCACGCGCACTCACAGTCTTTAAACTACACGAGCGCTGTCTTGCGCTCTCTCTCTCTCCCTCGTGCATATTAACCAAAATCATTAGACACGATAGAAAAAGGGCGGAACGCCAAAGTTTCACGTGGAGCATTCAGAGATTTTATTTTCCTCCATGACAGGCTGCTGGCTCCCACTGTTTTTTTTTTTTTGTTTTTTTTGAAAAAGCACTCTCTGTATTACCTTAAAGCCCTCAAGTTTACATCGGTTACTGTATTCTTTCAATTGCTCTAAACAAATATTTTGGGTGACCTTTTTTATTGAATGCTAGACATCAAGTTGTTGTTATTTTCATCTGAAAAAAGAACTTTTTTTCAGTAAGCTAGGCCCTATGTATTCAGTAAGCTTGTTTCAGTAAGCTATGTGTTTTCAAGGCTTCAAGGTTTTATTGAATGCCATCTCTATACAAGTGCAAAGTAATGCATTCTTAGTCAGTCTTTTATTTTGTAATTTTAAGAGCAATAAACATAAATTGTAGGGGTGCACCGAAATTTCGGCCGCCGAAAACTTTCGGCCGAAATGGCATTATCGGTTTCGGGCCGAAATAAAAAAAACAGCCGAAAACGTAAACCTAAAATGAATGTCACCCGCCCCTCCCATCCGTGCGCAAGCGAGGTTTCACTCACGGTCGAGCTGTTATCACGCGTCTGCCTATCAAAGATTAAGCATCTCAAAGGGCTGTCACAATCAAAAAAAGCTTGTCACAAAAGCTGCACAATCGATCGGACCAACCAACACAAGTTTCGAAAACGAAAATAGGGAATCGATTTTAACAGCCTTCTCTCGGAGCGCGTCCAGCTCGTCACTATACGCTCGCAGCGAATGCGCGTCACACAGCAACGGCAGGTTCTGACACACACACACACACACACACACACACACAGAGCCTATTAGTGCATAATATCAATGTAGCCTTCAGTAATGTTTTTCATTGATGTTATGGCAGTCCACATTGCTGACTAGTGCGCGTCTCAAGCGCCCTCTTTACGTTCGCCCTAATGCATGTTTAGTTGTATGTGGATTTGCCTATATTTGGCGTTTAAAAAACGGATCAACGCCAAATATAGGCAATTTACTAACGATTCAATGAACACTTTGCCTAGGTCTCAAATCGAACAGGATTTTATTTTTCACAAAAGTGACAGCCCTATACGAGAGGACACCAAAGTTGCAATATGTAACATTTATTCTGCAAAAATCTCCAAAATTGTGGATTTTTTTGCACAATTTTTAAAAAACTATTTTATTTGATGGAACATAAAACTTGAAGAATAATTATTATTTATATTTTTTGTAAAAAATATTTTATGTTTTGTTATGTAACTGTTAATAAAAGTTTGATTATTATATTGTGATTTTTCAATTCAGATCCATTAAATCCAAGCAATATATATATACGTTTATAAAAGAAGCCATTTTCGGCTTCAGTTTCGGTTTTCGGCCAAGTGCATCCTAAATTTTCGGTTTCGGCGCAGAATTTTCATTTCGGTGCATCACTAATAAATTGCAATGTTTTTTTCATTCAGATATGTAAATCAACATGTATAAATTGTTAGTAGTCAATTAATGGGGAGATAATCGAAATCGAATCGGTCTGAAAAAATTAATCGTTAGATTAATCGATGCATCGAAAAAATAATCGCTAGATTAATCATTTAAAAAATAATCGTTTATCCCAGCCCTAGGCTGAACGCTTTTCCACTATCGTTGAACGTCATGATTCAGTTCATCTGGAAGAGAAGACAAAAATCCCGAAGACCTCAGCTGTGTTGCACTTTAAATTGAGTGAGGACAAGACAAAGGCAGTGTGCCAGATATGAGAATTGAAACTGGCTTACCAGAAGTTCTGTAAGTAGTATTATATTGGTGTAAAAAAAGAGCTGCTGTTATCCGCCATGTTAATCAGTAATTAAAAAAAAATAATAATAAATTATATATATATATATATATATAATATATATATAAATATATTCAATCTGTGACATCATCAGATATATGAAGTCGTTTCAGTGGGGAGAGAAAGTTAGTAAATACAATATTATAAAATGCAAACTAGGGCTGCAGAATGCAGAAAACATGGACGGAATCGCGGAATCCAGTCATAAAAACCGAATTTGCCAAATTTTGAATGAATTCATCAAAAATAGGTCATTGCACTTACATCAAATCCCGATATGGACTAATATCTGTAAATATTAAGCCGGAACAGACAATTTAAATATGAATCCTGCATGTTCTGCGTGTCTGTGTGAATGAATGGAGCAGAAGCGCGTCTTCATTCATTAAACACACGGAAGCGCGCGTGACGCTCCGGTGATTTCAGCGTCTGCTGTCTCACCAAATAAGGACTTGAACACACGAACAACATCTCCAGAACTGCCCTGACAGTCACTTCATGAGCATTTGACCATTTGATTTGAGTAAAACTAGCGACACATCACATACACAGAACTGTAAAGGTACGTCAACCCGTCAAAATAAAAGTCCGGTTAAAGACTATTGTTCAGCAGAATACATAGCCTACTACAAAAAAAAAAAATTCCAACATTATTTTTTTTAAGGTTTAATCGCACAACATTTCTTCCATGTTTTATTTTTAATAGTAAATCCCCTTTGTTTACAAAAAAGTTAAGTTAATTTTCAATAATTAAAAGATAAATTAAATTAATGTTGTATGTGTTTAATGTGCATCTCAGAAAATGCTTTATTTAAAACCCCAACTGAATGGCACTTAAATGCACTTAATTCATCTGTCAACTTTATTGTCATTGTTCACAGTACAAGTACAGACAGAGAAACGATGGGTAATAATTAAATGTTTATTTTTGATGTATGCATTGCATTGCATTCTATGCATTTAAAAAATAAAAATATTTTTTTCTAAAAAAGGAAACTTAGTTGTTAATTTTAAGAGACCCAGGAGTCTTATTTTCTCTTGCATAATTAATATTGCACTTTAATTAAGCAAAAACACATTTTATCAGATTACTCGATTAATCGATGGAATTTTTGGTAGAATACTCGATTACTAAAATATTCGATAGCTACAGCCCTAATGCAAACAGACTTTTTCTTTGGAATAACATGCACCAAATCATTCACAATAGTACCAGAAATCTGTAGCTAAGCAAGTAAATATGTTGACTTCCCATGTTTACTTTATAGAGGTATTTGGGCGGGAAACTAAAACATGGTTTTAAACCTTAACGGCTTACTGGCATCAACTGATGCTCATGCTGATATACTGTACAAAAGTTTGCTGTTGACAAACTGCTTTTTAACTGATAAACAGACTTATAATCAGGAAATGACAAAACATTCAAACGGTCCACTTAAAAACAAACTGGTACAAATCTAATAATTCACAAGGGACAAAAAATAAAGCCAGGCAATCATTGCAAACAGAAACACAAATGAATACCTCAATGCATACAATCTCCATTTTCACTGCGCTAGCATGCAATAAAGAAATACCCTACTGTGTTTCTACAGGACCTCTGTCATAACTTTTTTTGAAGTCTTTGTATAAGGTCTAGCTTCCATAAAGGCTGTCAAATTCCAGTGTCAGAAACTAAAGAGACAGCTATAGAGTAAAATAAACAAATTAATGCACAGGATGTCTGCATGTGAGGTATGAACTCTGAGGTATTTCTTGTTGCTGAAGACCTACTGTCAAAGCATCCAGCTAAGGGAGATTAAATACAAGACCCACAATGTGACTTACCACAATGTGACATTTATGACAACAAGGTTTAAAAAAAAAAACATACTCTGACCTGCATTCTTCTGCTGCTCAACATAGCACCCGTGTCTGCTTGTTTGAAGCAACTCTTAAAACCTGTGCTTGTTCTCCTCTGGGTGCATCATAAGATTTCTGGAATTTTACAATAGTATCACAACTTGATTTGACTTCTTTCAAAGAATCAAACAAGAGGTTGACTGATTAATCAGCATGCATAATTGCTTTTAGATCTGCTTCAATTTAACTGATTGAGCACCGGTGCGCAAACATCACTGGTGAGAAATGCAACCAAAAACAGTGTGGAACATGTGGCTGAAACCACCGCTGATCAGAGAACTCCATTGTGCAATGGAAAATAAACATCACAATACGACTGCAATAATCCTTCAGGTTAAGCCTTAAGGGAGATTTTTGTGCACATGGAGAAACAAGCAGAAGTAAGGGGGCAGGAGTAAAAATGATTTAGAATTCTGCCTCTGGCCTCACCTTACCCGAGATAAAGAAAGAGAAAGGGGGGGAGAAGGCGGGAGAGGAGGGGTGAGGCGGCGGCTTTATTGTAATGGCTTGTTTCATTTCCTGAGTCCCGGCACAAACAGTGTGGGATTAAGAGCCTTCAATTGAACATATACAGTACAGATGCTTCCTCTCACAGCTGCTACTATCAAAACAAAGCACTGCAAAAAATGTTCTCTAACAAAATTACTCACTCAAAATATTAGTTTTCAGGTTGTAGACAGCAGACAGAGGCAGGAGTATTTGCAAATCAAATGCAGTCACATCATCAACCTCAACAGGGTTGGACACATCTCTTGCAGTACATACAATTGAAAACTTCAGTCTTATTGGTGCTATTGAAATGCGTGATGGGAACAGAAGTATGCACTGCAGTAATTCATATGGTAACCCAAAGTCTTTTTGAACTGAAGGCCATGCAAAGGAGTTGGGCGCGATAACGGCTTCTCGATGGGGAGTATACAGCAGAATTTCATTACAAATGGAGAAGAGTCCGTGGGAGATGTCGCAATCATAAATGCATTAGTTAAAGAAAACCTGCTGAACAATACAGACAGCGGGGGTCCAGAGGAGGTCTTGGAGAAGCCGAATAACAAGGGTGAAACCACCTGACTTTTTGTCCCAAAATTCAGGGTGGAGCCAAGCAAGTGCACTGGAGGTTACGCAGAGCCATGGGGGACTTCATGCATCTCAATAGATGCATTTCTGCAAGTCAAGAGAGCCACTGCTAAGCACACACTCCTATCCTGTTGTAAAACAATGTGTCTCCCTTCTTTAGAGAAGACAATTGCTCTCTTGTCTTGCCTGATGACAGATAAACTTCTTCCTATGAAGGCCACTGTGAAATACAGGTGCTTCTGTGGTAAAGGAGAGAAGAGTACAAGCTAGAGGACAACAATAGTATTTATATTTCCACATTATTACTTTCACTGAAGGAAGCCTATTAATACATATCTGAATGGATGACTCATATGAATCAAATCAGTTCCTCTAATCTAAGCAAACAGTCTTTTGTTGAGCTATATTTACTTTCTTTTATAATGGGACTTTAAAATAGATTTGGATGGTAAAACAGGGCAGACATGTAAATCTAAGTGGATGATTCACCTTTGAATAAAAGACCGTCTCATATCTAAAACGCGAATAAAAATCTCTTTACATAATCTAAATTTACTCAGTGAGCAATACCATTAGCCAATCGTGATTACAAGCCAGATTTATGAAATCAGGGTAAAATTGTCACTCTTGGATATTCCTATAAAGGAGGGAACAAGCAATGGCACATTTCACAATAATGGCAATATGCAAATTACTTCTGGGAAACAAAAGCAAAAAATAAAAAGTTGCATGGAGACAGTTTCTCACTATAAATAAATCTAAATGCAGACCAGCATTAACGGCAAAATTTGTAATCAAAACAATGGTCATCAACTGAAGTGCAGATTTCTCAGGCGGAGAAGTGATTTTTTTGGTTTGTTTGTTTTTTTTTGTGTGCAGTAAACAGAAAGAAGCCCACCAGCTAAACTAGTAATACTGGGTGTGACATTGCAGATGGTGTTTTGGGGGAGGGGTGTTGAGAGAACAAAAAACAGATGCCCACTAAACTACTAGCTGTAAACTCAGTTTGGCTCTCAAGCCAATCTAGAAAACAAACACAGGCATAAATTAAACAAGGTGATCTACTAAGAATGTTACAAATCACAGGATAACCATTAAAGCCTGACAAATCTGACTCATTAGAACGATAGTAAAGTAGTTGCATTGAACATTAATACAACGTATAAATATTTTAAGATAAGCTAGGCTACTTTTTATTTTAATTAATAAAATCAAACTTGTCCACTAGTGGTTTAAAGAATTACACTCTTTGTCTCTCACAGCTGAGGACAAGACAAAGACAGTAACTCATCACAACAACGTTTAAGTTTGACTTCCAACCCAACAATCTTTTCAGCACATCACACTATCATTATACTTTTGGTGTTCGGGCCCAAAAGGTGAATGCGTCTCTTTTAAAGTTGCATTGACAGACTGGCTGGTGCCATTCCAATAACAGATGTTTACCAGACGGGCTTTTGTGTCCTTTATTTCATTACCCGAATGTGCTACTTAAGCTACGATAAAGCGCTATGAAAACCATATCGCCTCAGCATTTTAAATCACCTCATAGAGAGACACACAAAATATATACAAAGAAGCATGAAGATACAGGCTAAAAACGATTATTAATTACTTTTAACAACAAAAGTATCAAGGTTGAACATAATATAATAATAAAAAAAATTCACTAGCGAAACAGGTGCAAGCAAAAGGTAGTAAAAGGAAAGGGGCGGGGACAAAGAGCGTTTCTGAAAATAAATGTTACTTTTATACGGAGAAAACCGTCGTAAATTGATATTTTTTTCCCGATAAAGATAGCATAATATAACTGCATCAAATTAAAGGCTTTGGAAAGAATTCCGAGTGAGACTGTGGCGCGCGTTTTCTGTTTAAAATGCATTATATATAATTTATTAACATGTTTGATCATTCACAGATTATAAAAGTAACACTGCTCAGTTCTTTCATTGGTCTATCGCGTTGTAAATGTCAGAAGAGACGTTCTAAAATAACGAACGTTCTAAAATTAAAAAATTAAAATCGAAATTTAATTTTCTGTTACCTTGATTCATCATTGATACGGTGAGCAGACACGTTAAAAGGGCGATCCGGTACATGATTCGGCAGTCTGGGTCTCTCAATCTCGAGAAATAATATCCTTGCGTTAGCACGTCCTTGCTGGATAATGTTCTGGAAAGCGCAACGCACGCAGCAGCATGCGTCAGTAAATTCAAACTTTTTAGGTTGTTCCCCACGTGTTACATCTGTTGAAGACCTGCAGGGCGGTTATAGGTCCGTCCTCAAGCCCCTCCCCTGCGCTGTGTTAAATCTAAACTAATTTAACCTACTAGAAAACATTTGATGACACATCCCTTATCTTATCTGAGATCCTCTGCGGTTCTACTTGACTATACAGTATCGTTTTCGTAATGTTTGATTTGGATGTCCTGGAAGACAACGTGGCTTTCATATGAAATCCAGCTTGGAAAAATAAATGCTTCTTAGAGGGTGAAAAACTAACAAGGTGGCTGCAACATTATTTAGATTTATTTAACCTAATTCAAACACTAAACTCGCAATATAATTGGCCAAAATGTTGACTTAAAACATGTAAAAGTCATTTGCCATTCAACTGCAATTTTCTTTCCACACCCAGCAATTTTTCAAACTGACCGCGAAAATTTGAATATTCTCTCAAACAATGGAAATCGTGGAGATAGATAGGCTGGAAAGCATTAGTCTAAGGATTTTTAAGCAATACCTGAGTAGCTACTATTAGTTTTATTTGTTAAAACAGTCAGTATACAGCTCTTAACATAAATGTTTAAATATTTTGCTAAAGTTCCTATTAAGTTCTGAAAAAAAATTCAGATTATTTTATTTTATTTTTTTGTTAAGATAACATTATATTTGATAATTTTGCATTATAATAACATTAAAGAATTGGTAACTCTGAACGTTTGCTCATAACAAGTCAAGATTCTGAGAATGTTCCTTATTAGGCAGGCGTTATTTATTACTTCATAGGTGACAAACCATCAAGCGTAACATAATTTCCAATGGTTTTACATGTCTTGACATGCTTTTTACACCTCACAGTTCTGTGTGCCTATAAGGCTGAACCAATAATATTAGCAATATGCTCATTGTTTAATTAATCAAATCATGGGCAAAACATAAAATGAGTCAAACAGGTTAAACTGGTAATGAAAGAGTCTTTAGATAAGAGAATCTCTTTTAAAGCCTTATCAAATCTGAACCTGAAGAGACCTGAATCATTTGCATCTTTCTCCCTCCATTATCTATCCTTCCTCCCTGTTAGCCACCAAGCCAGTTTTTCTCCTCTTTTTCATTTTATTGCCCCAATTATCTGACATCCCCCTCCACACACACACACACACACACACACACACACATCTCAGTGGCAGGTGGGCTCACGGGGTGGGGTGTTCCCTCATCTCATTCGGTTTGTATTGTACTTACTCACACCTCCTAATGGCCCGCCTGATAGATACGAGACTGAATGCATGAAGAACAAAGGCAAACCATGATGATTCTTTCTCAGAGAAAAGAAAAGGAGAATGGAGAGCCTATGACAGCTCAGAGGGAGTTCATAAACAGGGCACTATTTTTTTCATTAACATCCTTAAGTGTTTTACTGGTTAGTTTTATTACTAATATAGTAGGTCCCTTACTAAGAGATATATTTATGCAACAGATTTTTTTTATTGCATGCATTCATCTGATATTAAAGTTACATTTTGATGTCAAAAGCATAGTTTACGAGCATGAACTTCTGCAAGGTAAAGATTTGCCTGAAGCAAATGAACAAACCCACGAAATTTTGCATTAGACAAACAAAGCCCGAAACAGTCATCACAAAGATGGGTGACACCTCAGATAGGGTGAATAAAGCTGACGAGGAGCGTTTGCTTCAAATTAGAACAAACCAACAACAATTAGATGGCAAAAAAATGTGTGAGCTTTAAATACGATCATCTGCAATTAACAGTGAGATAGAGGGATGCTCTCCTCCAATATGTTCAAAGGACATTCGCCCATTCCAAAGAGTGTGAATGAGAGTCTCTAAGCAGCAGAGCCTCATTATATTGAATGCATTGGAGGGAGGGGGCCGAGAGTGGAGGATGACACTCTGACCCTGACGTAATCTACAGATCTGTGGGAGGTGTGGGTGCCCTTCATGACCTGCTCAGTGTCAGTCAATAGCCAAACCCAAATGCATGAATGCTTCATTAGTTCAGCTGTGCTTGGCAGTGAGAACATAGAAGACTGGCTTGGTCTTTTACATTTGCTTTTAATAGCACAGTGTTGCGAAGACTATTTTATTTTATTTAAGAATTTATTTTGTGAACAAATATTTGTTATTTTTTTTGCATTTGCATATGAATTTATATATTCTATTTTACATTTTGATAATTGTATTTTTATTAAATTGACGATTTTACCCAAATGAAAAGGAACTCAAATAATGAATCTATAGAAATTATGACCTTTATTTATTGATTTACTTATTTACTTAAATCAGGCCTTCAAAACCCTGTTTATGAGCTTGTTTATAAAGGGAGGGATATTCAAACTGAGGCTTTTGTGACACTATTCAGGTGTAACCAGTACGTGATCATTACATCATCCTGCAGAAAATGAAAATGACCTCACAGGCCCTGAAAAAGTGAAACAGATCGCCTTTATGGTCAGATAATCGTTCCCCCTTTGAGGCAGAGACATGTTAAAACGAAACAAAATGAAGGTTGCTTACCCTTCTTTCTTTGGGGCAGGGAGTTTTTGGTTCTTTTTTCTCCTTATTTTAATGTGGTTTGAAGAATTGGAGAGCTTAAAATAATCACATTATTTCAAAGAAAGGAAAAATGACAGGTTCATGTGGCAGTTTTATAAAACAACTTCTGTGCAATAAGCTGTTGAATTGTTCTGTTTTTATTTCTTGCTATTGTGCTGTGAGCTCTGAGGGACTGATCCAGCACGAGATCTGGTCCAGGTGATGTACAAATCTCAAAGATTAGAGCCGACAGCCTTGGGCTGTCTTCCAGTTTCTGTGTTTTTCAGAAAGAGACCCAGCGAGAATGACTCTCAGCCTCAGGCTTTGAATAAGGTGTCTCACATGAGCACATGCTCCTTTTAGCAATGCCATTTTTCAACATATTGCTTACAAAATAGTTTGGTGTGTTAATGAAGGAGGAAACTCAACCAGGAACAATCAGGTTGGACTGTACATGGCTTCATAACCTGAGTGAGGTTATCTAAACCAAATGCATGAATGTGTCTGAACCACCATTAGGGAGAGTATGTGAATTATACAGTATTGACTTTAGAACTCATAAGGAAGGTAAAGGAGGGCCAGTAATTGTGTGTCATTTTCAGTAACTTAAGTCATTTAAGCTTCCTAATGCTTACAGGAATTAATCAATTTGTGGTCCGTAATGGTTGTGGACCATCTCGCAATTTGTGAGAGCTTTAGCATGACCCGGCAAATGCAAAGCGTCCATTAACACAAAGCGTCAGCTGAGAGCCCCCACTTTCTCATGCTCTATATATGAGTTTATAACCCCACTTTTCCCCAGGGTTCCCTTTCCCCCTTTCTTCTCTCTTATATAGATTGTAGAATATCAAACTGTGCTATTATAACATTTTCAATGAAGAAGGGCTTTTTATTGAACCTCTACTTGCACTACATTTATGAGGTCATTTATCATTTATTTTGCATTTTAAAAAAGGTTGAATGATAAGATGTAACATAAAACAGTTTGCACTTCTTTTGTGAAATGCTAAAGGGTACAGAATTCATGTTTTTATTGTTTTTTTGTGGTGAAGTAATATATGAGAGCCTTTTATGAGAGGATTATGATGGTATGGGCATGTAAATATTTGATAACTTCTAAAAGGACCTAAGAGGCAGACCACATGTAGAGAAGCTTTGATTTCTTTGATGTTCTGATACTAGAAAGTCAATATCCACTTGTAGTATAATCTTGACTAGTCATAATATTAACCTAAGATTGCGTTCCCCGTTCATCTTGGTAAATAACGTTCCGGTGGGGGGGGTCTGTTTCGGTAGAAATTGTGTTTCAACATCGGGCCCTTAGAATCGTCCTATCCCCTTCCCCCCTATATCTAACTATTTCTCCTTCAACCAAGTTTAGCTGCAGGTAAAAGGTTATCTTTTTTAATAGCCAGATTTTGTGAGAAAACCTCAAAGGCATTGTGTAAGGGGAGTGCTGAATCTCTGCACAATTTGGTCCTTTTTTAACCACTTCAGCTGTTATTTTGATTTTTTGAGAATTAGACATATGCAATATTGGACCCACCGGTGGGTCCCCAGAGTTGATGTGGTTAAAAACCCAGACTCATTTCATAACAATCTCCAGAGCCACTAAAGCACATTTTTGAATCATTCCAATGAAACCCTTGGATGACATATCAGTGTCCTTGATCCCACACATTTACTCTGGATAATGTTTATCACTAATTTTGTACATCAAAGCATACGAGAGATTTCAGATGCTCTGGTTTCCTGATAACTGGAATCCTGGAGTCTGTCAAACCAAGACCAGACGTCCAGACAAAGACCTAATATCTGAAACCGAGATCAAGATATCTGACAAAAAAACAGGCCAAGGCCCAAATAAACAATAATGCAAAGCAGTCTCAGTTGGAGGGAGTTGTTGTTGTTCTTTGATTAGCATCCCCTTTTTTAGTGACGGAAACCAAGACCTACACAAAAGAGACAACAAGCCCACTGATCACAAAGATCTAGACAAGAGAACCTCAGTAGTTATACTACTTTGTAATGAAATGTTTAACCACCATTTAGAGGGTCATAGGACAATAACAGGGTGTGGCTAAGCTAATAAAAACAAGCAGAAAACACTATTACTGTTGGGAGAGGGTGCAATACCCATTATCCCACATGCATTTTACCACAATAAATGCAATGCACTGAAAACCAAGATAAAAAGGCCTGAAATGCATTATTAAGTAGCTTTAGTCATAACACAAATAAAATGAGCATCTACAGAGGAAGCGAAGAAGCTACTTGTCAAAGAGAATGTTGTTCCTGTTTAATGGCATGGATTTAATCATGGTGGGAGGTTTAAGAATTCATAAGAAAATATGAATGCTATGAGTTTCCTCCCATTCAATTAGCAAGATGCAGAACAAAGTAAAAAAAATATCAAAAATGATAAGAGGTTAACGGCTACATTTTTACTCTTTATGATAACACTGGGATTCGCCTTATGCTTTAAATTGCAGTGAGACACAAACTGAGCAGAGCAGAGCAGAGACTGTGGAGGATCTGAGAATGTACAATACACAGTTATTTACTGAAAAAAAGAAACTATAAATTTATTGGATGAAAAGCTTAACTGAAAACTTAGAAGTGTTGCCTGAAATAACAGAAAATAAATTAAAGCTATATAAATATTTAAATAAAATGAAAAGCGAATTCAAATTGTTGTATTATTATAGTGAAATATTTAATATTATGTAATATACAATGTTAATAAAAATATAAAAGAGCATATAAATAACACTGCTTTCATCTTGGTAGGAAACATAGCATGAAAAATGTTGTAAAGATTAAAGGAAGATGCAGATGTTAGTTCTGCTGAGCATGTTTGGTCCTGTTGAGTTTGTAAATCTTTGCACGTCTCTGTTGTGGAACTATGGAAGTCTGTTTGAGATCCTGTCATGCCATTGCCTGAATTTCACAAGCCCTTCGGCAGATTTTCAGACAAAAAAACATCGCTTTGCGCTTTTCAGACATGGTCACATTCCAAGCGGGGTCAAACCACTCCAAATTTCCAAACCCCAAACACATCCGCAGCCAAAAAGATCTGCCCAGACATCATCACAATTGTCACTTGTCAGTCACGAAACACCCCTTCCTGTCTTTCAGGCTCAGAGTGTCTCTTACAAACATCATCATTATTAGATAGCTTGCATATGTCCACGCAGACAGACAATTTCCTCTTGCAGAATGTATATGTATCCAAATCTTTGAAACTACAAACAGAGGTAAACCTACAGCGTCTGAAAGAAACTCAGTAATATGGAGCACATATTCTTACTGAATACCCTGGACAATACTGGTGTTTGTTTTCTGAACTGAAATGTCTTTGCGTCTCTTGAGGCTATAAATCTTTAATGAAGAGGTTGTCTCTGACTCAAAGTGCTCAGATCCCTTCAGTCTTCACAATAAAAGAATGTATAAGCCGCATTGTGAACCGGTAAGACTTGTATTGAGTGACTCACAATGACTGCATGAGTTACTGCTTAGAAACATGTATCCATTTGAGCATTGTGACTAATTTAATGTACGAAAAATGTGATGTTCCAGTAAAAAGAAGTCAACTGGGTGTAGGCCACATTTGCCTGAAGACAGTTCTACGTTTAGATTTGTTCAGAAATGTACAGTCTGTCATTATTTATTCACCTTCATGTCATTCCAAGTCATGTCAAATCAAATTTCTTTACATAGCAATGCAGGTTGTTTCAAAGCAACTTTATGGTAAGAAAATAGCAGTATAAATGATGCAAATGAATACAATTTCAGATGTGAAGCATCTCTAACCTTTTGTCTAAAAAAAATTAATCGGAGTTCACTCCAAAATGAAAATTTGCTGAAAATGTACTCATTTGCTCACCAATGGATCCTCTGCAGTTAAATGGGTGCCGTCAGAATGAGAGTGCAAACAGCTGATAAAAACATCATAGTAATCCACAAGTAATCAACACCACTCCTGTCCACCAATTAACATCTTGTGAAAAGCTGGATGTTCGTAACAAACAAATACATCAATAAGTCATTTTGACTTTAAATGAGTCCATATATAGCTTTCCCAAGTGAAAAAGTGAATCAGGAGAGAAATCTGCACAGATCAAGTGACCGTTCAAGTGAAAATCAGTTATAAACATATACGTATGTCGGTGGACCTTTTCATGACGGTTTAATGTTAAAACGTTAATGATGGATTAATTTATTACAAATATGCAGCTTTTCACTTCACAAGACATTAATTGGTGGAATGGAGTTGTACAAATTGCTAAAAAAGCAGTTTGGATTCTCATTCTGACGGCACCCATTCACTGCAAGATGATCCATTGGTGAGCAAGAGATCTAATGCTAAATTTCTCCAAATCTGGTCCTATGAAGAAACAAACAAATATTAAAAATATATATATATTTTTTTTGGGGGGGGGGGGGGGGGGTGAACTATTCCTTTAAAGTCAAAGTTAAGAATGTTTTTTATTTAAACATTTTTTCTCTCCAACACATAAAGAGCTTTTTAGTTTTATCCGTTTGGTTAAACCTCGTGTCCATCCTTGAGTAGAATTCAGCGTGGAGACAGTTTTATGCTGACAGTTTTAATGTGTGAGGAGCATTTTCACAAATCATCTGGGTCACCAAAATACAAATTGACATTTGCCCTCTTTCCCAATCACTCAGTGATTCAGAGGCCAGACCTTCGCTCGGTCTGAAGCAGAGAACATAACATATCCTATGCATAATGCAGCACTTTTTACATCATAGCACAGGCTGCTGGCAGCTGCATTGTGTCTCGGGTCTCTGTAATGAATTATGAAAGATGAGCAGCTCCTCTACAGCTGGAGCAGGTCGGGAGACGTGTGTCCAGAGCTGGTCTGCTCTCAACAGGGGGTCTGCTGGATGCACTCAACCGTCCCATCCCTATACTGCATGCACGGTCTGGCGCTTCTGTCCTGGTCTCTCCTGTACATCTGGGTCAGGGGGTGTAAATGGCACTGCATTCCACTGGTCCAGTTTGTCCTGCTGAAGCTACACCCTGATGGTGTCCAAAATCAGAGGAATCTAAGATCAAAAAAAAAAGAAAAAAAAGGCTGATTGCCGAAAAGTCAGTGTGGCATTTCCTGTCTAAAGACCAATTTCTACACTGACGATAAACATTATTCCATGTTTCAATCCTGGGAGTGTCTATAGAGTTACTCCTAACTCCTTGATGACAACTAGTTTTTCTTAGCTTTGAACATTTATTCTTCTCAGTTGTTTGCATTACCTAATTGTAATTGCAATATTTAAAAAAGAAGTTTGATTAGTAACCTAGCCATCAAAAAAAAAAAAAAAACCTGGTGCATTTTTAATGTTTTAAAGTCTTTCTCCATGAAAATGTACATTTTTACACACATGCTGCTCAGAGTCACATAAATGCATTACATAAATACTACAATTGCTGAAATTATACTACCATTAAAAAAGTTTGGGGTGAGTAAGATTGTATTTTTTTAAGGGAATTAATGTTTTTTGTTCAGCATGGATGGATGAAATAGATCAAAAGTGACAGTAATGTCATTTATAATGTTACAAAATATTTTTATTTCAAATAAATGCAGTTTTTAAACTTTATACTCATCAAAGATTTCTGAAAAAAGGTATAATTCTTTCCACAATATTATGTTTTCAACATTGATGATAATAATAAATTAGCAACACATCAGCGTATTATGATAATTTCTGATCATGTGACACATAAGACTGGCATATATTTAATACTCATAAAACATTAAAATAGCAAACAGTTTTTTTTATAAAATTCTTAATATATCTCACAATATTACAATATATTTTAATCAAATAAATGCAGAAAAAAAATCTTACTGATCACAGTAGTGAACGATAATGTCATAAAATTAATGTTTTAAGTCTGACATTATAAATATATATGTATATGCACTCAGGAACTTGAACTAATGAATAGAAATATGAAATAAAAAATTATAAACTATACGCTCTGTCATGACAACAACAACATTTAAAGCTGCTGTTCTCTCAAAATCTAAAGCAAAAGCTACTCTTATGGTATGGTAAGAAAAAATGGTTAAAAAAACATCCAAGTGTTTTAAGAGCATTGGTTTCTCAAACAAATTAAACCTGGTTTTAAATTAGGCTGTTTTCAGAGGGTACTCTTCATTCACATAGTTATTTAGTCTTCATCCGGGGATTTGGCCCTTAATTTTTTGTTTGGTTAAAAAATATGAGTTAATTTTCCAGCAGCTGATTTTTTCATTTCTTCATACTCAGAACAAAACAATTGCCATTATCTTCCCAAAAAAACAACAACAACCTTAAACCAACATCATAGCAATATTGCACAGTATCTAATAGACTGAGTGTTTCATTCACTGCTAATGTTTTACCCACAGTCTCCAGAGACAGACAGCGGCAGAAAGGCCCATCTGTCTAGATATGGTACAGTGCATCAATGTTTCATGATTCCTTTCCTGTCTGGTAATTTCTTGCAAACTCCATCTCCCAAAATGACACTACTTGTCTATTTTAAATATATCTTCTCCATTAATTAGCTTAACCCTGCCATGCAATTTAACATTACATGAAATTGCATCATAGATAATTCCATTACGACACAATAAATCACCGCTCACATGTTACTTTTGCCATTGCAATTAGCACATTGCGTTGCAATTGAAATGAAGTCATCGTCCTCTCTAACTAATAAGGTCGCCCGCATCCTCTGAAGATCCTCTGCATGGCCTCATCTCACCAGACGAGATTGTTTCTCAGGTATTGCTCCTCATGACAACCTCACTCACATAAAATTATTTATTATATAGATTTACCCACTGGAGGGCTGTCATATTTACTTCTCATATCCCACTGTGACTGTCCCTCCTCATATTGTATTAATATCCTCATCACCATATAATGAAAGTCATTTTTCAATGTATTTATCATGACCTACTTGGCAGCATGTAAATTTTTAATTTGCATTAGCTCTGACATTACATCAAGACATCCTTAATATCACTCTAATATATCTTATTGTACTAACTGTGAATTAATTTGAGGGGATATGCAGCATGATATGAACAAACATTAGGCTAATTTACCTGTTTATTCAGAGTGAATAGAGAGTTTGTGTACTGGTACAACACTGTAGGACATATGATTAAACTGCATTAGGATATGACTAAAGTGCTTTCATCTGAAACAAGTGCTATGCTTACACAGGCATCAATTATCAAACAATACTCCTCACTAACACAATAATCTGAAAAGGAAATCACCCAAGCATTTTCCAGTTGCATAAATATGGTCAAATTTGTAATAAGAACCGAAAATAAGATTAAGAGATTTTAGTTTTGTTACTCAATAGCCTACATATAATCTGAGGGTTTACCATAATCATTTTGGCACACCCTAGCACAGTTTATCTAAACGCTGCAATACCCTATGCCTATACTCTTTAACATTTTGTATTTATTTGCAAAATGCAGTTCTATAATCAATTCATAAATTATAAGAGTTTTTAGCCTTGTATTAGGCTACTGTTCCTATTGTTAGCATAGGCTACTACAATTATCCACCGCAATGATTTAACTTATTTTCAACTTAAATTGTAATTAAAGTGAAATTTATTGTAAATGTTATCCTGGCTCATTGTTTATTATTTTCCTGTTTAGTAGTTTACCATAGTTATTTAGGCCTACTCGTAATACTGTTGTTGTTGGTAACAGATCTTGTGAGTTGTAGGCTATTCATCCATAGACTCTAAAGATTATTCACCTTTATTTATTTTTGTTATGCTTAATAAGGGGATTTGTTTGAATGTGCGAGGCTTCCGGTGTCATCCGCTTCCAGTTGTTTTCGTTGTATCTAACGTTACTAGTTTTAATTAATTGTCGTAATCATAAAAACATTAGTTTGAAATGCAAATAGTTTACTGTGTCTCATATTCACATAAAAAGACTTACTTCCGCGACAGAGCTGGTCGGACTTCTTATTCATCTTGATTCGTCTGTTGGCGCGTTATCAGTTTCTTTGCTCCGAGATGATTTTTATATTTAACTGCGTGAGAAAATAGACGTTTGGCGTGAGAATGCTTAAAATGTGGCACCCTTGTTTCACGTTGAAAATAATATATCCAAAATAAAGATAACAGAAGAATACACATTTTGAATACCGTGTAACCTTTGTACTTAAACATTCAGAAACGAAATTATAGAAAGTATGTCGGCCCTTCATGTACATAAAAGATGATGTAGGCTACTTTTTGAGACTCCACTTTTGTTTTGACTCTTTGAAGTGGGGCAGCAATAAACCCATAAAAAAATCTCCTAAAACAGTGCGTTGTAAAATGAACTGTAAGACAGCCATAAAGAAACACTTTTGTAAGATGACTAAAACATTATTCTAGCCAATGTGTCTTTTTCAAACAATGGTGAAGCTCCCCCTAGTGGTGACTGAGACAGTTCTCACAATCCTACAAGCCTTTATTAATGACATTGCATGCAACAAAAGTACAAACTCTAAAAACAGTTTCAAAAAACACCTGTCTAAATCTGTCATATATTGCATATGCTGAAGCATCTGAATTAAAATAGGCATTCTTACAATCACTTTTCCAAAATGAAACATTCATTCCTCATTAATAAGACTCAAGCTCGCTAAATCAAAGCGAGGCTCTTCATGCAGCTGTAATATTTTTTTTTAAATGTTCTTTCAAACCTGTCAATCCTAAAGCCTTAAATCCTGCTTTAATGTGGCACAGCTTGAGCACGAATCCATTACGACAAATTGCAAAGCAGTTTTAAATAGATAAAATGTTTTATCTGCACAAATATCCTTTTAAAACCACTGTCGACACACAAGCATTGCTCCCTTTGTAATCCTCTTTCTCACACCAAATGCCCTCTGTACATGTTTGCTTATAAAATAAAATGGTGTGCATTTAAATATATTAGTGCCTTAAGTGTATAAGATATTATATATTGACATATATTTTTGGCTGCAATATTTGCATTTCAAATGACAATCGTGTTGTCTTCTATGCCGACAAAGCTTTTTAATTGAAAAAGTCAGATATTAATAAAATGGATCCCCAGTTTCCATCTTCACCAGTGCTGTTGTACACAAAAAGAGCTCTGGGATCACGGGAAGTTAACGCAGCATCTTAAGTCTTCGGTAAAAGGTCACGGCCAAGAGGGCAGCAACAGTGCCTACAATGATGAGGACGGCCAGAGCGATGCCCAGTCCTGTAGACGCCCCATTACCACTGTCCTTCTGTGCGCTGCTCACGGCTGTACAGGGATACAAGGGACAGCATGTTATTACCAAATCTTCTGGCATTCTACTGTGAATAAATCACATTGATGAGGGACGCTTACCTTCTTCCTTAGTGCTGAGAGCTGAAAGAAAGAACAATATGCAGTTATTATTTGGCGACATTTATGTGTCTCGAAATGTTTCTATATTATGAGAAGGATAGTGAGGTGGAAAGAGCCATACGGGTTTCTGCTTTAATCCTAATAGGTCCTGAGGTGATGAGGGTGGTGTCTGAGACTCCATCTTTAATTTTCGTTGTCTGTGTTTCCCGTCTCCTCCTGCTGTTGCATTGCTGAGCATTGAAAACGGATGAGGGTTAAACAATAAAGCAGGGCACGTTTATCTGCTCATTCAGTCAAGACCCCGATTCTTGTAGTCTGATAGGCCGGTTTGAAAGTGTGTGTTACCTTGAACTGTGCGCAGGTGCTGGTTTCACACAGCCTGGTGATGCAGTGCAGGTAGTAGGTGGAAATGGTCTGGTTCTGCTGCTCAATAAAGCGGAAGGCCGGGAAGCTAAAGCGAGCCTTCTGACTGTTTCCATTCTCCGACATGGTGGTAAACTGATCCTGAGAGCACCTTTAAGAAAAGAAGAGAAGGAGAATTTTTAAGTATGACCAAATGACTTGCCACGGCTTTGTTGAGTTTACAAAATAATTCTGTAGAGACTCTAAAACAATTTCAATTAATGAAGTGTTATTTAAATGATTATATTTTCATTTGAATTAAATTTTGATGTTAATAAGAATAATAAAAAAAAAATTAGACAACCAATTACTTTCCATGGTTTAGCTACTTATGAGTCTTTAAAATAATTGTATAGATTAAAAAAATTAATTCAATTGATGAAATATTCTTTAAAATGCTTTAATTTGTTATATTTCTTATTTATTATTCTTAGTATAAATACAGTAAATATAAAATAAATTAGTTGACGAATTGCATAGCTTTGTGGCTTTGTTTTGAAAATAACCTTAAATATTAATTCTTAATTTAATTTAAATATATAAATAAGTCAAATATAAAATAAATTATATCAGATTATAAATGTTATTTTTAACATGACTTTCCCCACTTTTTTTTTAGACTTACGGGACGAAGAGGTTGAAAAAGGTTGAATTTGAAGGTAAGGCTGAGATGGAGGCATAGCATCGATCCAGCAGAACATGATACCTGTAGAGGACACAATCAGTCAGTTTCTACATTAACTAATGGAGGCATATCTTAGAAGAAACATCAGCAAATGTTACTCACTGTGAAGTCAAGTTTGCTGCGATGACTTGCACGTAGATTCTGGTTCTGAGCTCTACACCAAAAGCAGGGATGACGAGTGGAGTTGTGTAGTTTATATCCTAGAGACACAGGTCAAATATGAAGTCTTGGACACAGTATGGCACAGCATAGAAAAAGCTATAGATTTTGGAAACTTTTTTCCTTCGTTGTGTATTTACTTTGAAGAGCTGCATGCTTAAAGTGCTGATGAAGCTACCATTGTTGTCAATCACTGCAATGGAGGAGGATGACCTGAAGAGGGAGGCAAAGGTTAGAGATTTCAAATGATGCACAGGAAATAATTATTCACTAATTAGCTAAGAATGTCCACAAGCTGCTCACTCTCCACTAGTGTTCAAACTACTGTTTTGTTCATATTTAAAAAGTCTCTTATGCTCACCAAAGCTGCATTTATGTAATCAAAAATACAGTAAAATAGTGACTAATAGGCTAGTGAAAATTGTTCACATTTAATATATTTTTACAATTGTATTTATTCCTGTCTTGGCAAAGCTGTATTTTCAGCATCATTGCTCCAGTCTTCAGTGTCACATGATCCTTCAGAAATAATTCTAATACACTGATTTGGTGCTCAAGAAATGCTTATCATCATCATCATCATCAGTGAAAACAGTGAAACAGTTTAAAGTTTTTCTGGAAATGTGATACATTTTTCATTCCGGATTTTTTGATGACTAGAAAGTTCAAAAGAAAAGCATTTGATAGAAATCGTATGTCTTTACACTCACTTTTGACCAATTAAATTCATTCTCATTGATTCAAAACGGTAAGCCAGAACATGGACCAGTCCAAAAGTTCCCTAAAACTCTGACTAGTCTGAGACACTAAGACCAGGCTGGTTTAAGATTGTTTAATTATTATTATTATTTCAGTAGAATTCATCTATTAAGAGAGTTAAATGTGCTTACACATCAACTTGTGTATTGTTGATCAGGTACTGGAGAGGATATGCACAGGAGTAAAAATAGCTCAGCTCGGCGTTGTAGGTCACTGTTCCTATTGTGGGGTCAAAAGATGTGACCACCCCGCTGACATTCACTGTCTGGATGTTAGAGAAGTCCGAGAAGATCCCTGTCCCTGGAGCGCTGGTGGTCTACAAATTAAGACAATGAATGAAATGAAATGGACTTAAAGAGAGAGCTTACAAAATACAGGGAAAATGGGGGGAACTTACCTTTTTTTCAGGTTTTAAATACCTACTTTTCAACATGTTGAGTAACATTGACCCCTGTTGGTAACCTCGCTAGTTTGGCTTGGTGCATTTTTTAGCAGGCCAAAGCTCAAGATTCTTGATTTTACTTAGAGAATACTCATTCAGTGTGAATGTGGTTTAAAATGCAGTAGTACTCACACGGAAGATGCTGCCGCAGGCGTCTAATTGTGTTAGCGGGAAGCTGAAGCGCACGACTGGAGGATTGACTGTCGAGTCTATCGTGCCGCGACACAACGGATCATTTCTGACTTGATTCAGAAACAACAGGCTCTCGTTATATCCAGTGTAAATGACCGGGCAAACCTGGATGGCCAGATTTATAGACTGGGTCCCGCAATACACTGCAATGTCCGTGTACGCTGTAACACAAAAACAAGCTCCTGATCTCTTTCCTTTAAAACCGATCATTGTTTTAGTTTTAAAAGCAGTTAAAATAGTCTAATAATTGGAGACAAAGCCATGCCTACCTGGACGCCTGAAGGAAGTCCCACAATCACTAGCAGTTAGAGCCAGGTGGCCTTTAACCAGCGCACCCAAAACCAAGAGGCTGAGTAGAACCATGTCAGCTATCTGCTCTTCATCAATTAATGACTGTTAAATGAATCTCAGCAGCCCAGAGAAAATCTCAAAGTTATCCTTGCTGTTAAAGATCCTTTATCTTCTCAAAGTCACTGCTGGATTAACTCTGATCTGCTTCAGTCTGTTATTTATATATGCATGTGTGAGTAGGAGACGTGAGTTATAGAGGACTTCCGCAGGATTGGGCCAAAACAAGGTCATTTGTCATTCAGTATGGTTGCTCGAGTTTTTAAGAACAATTCACTTTTGTGGATAAGGTACCATTACCTTAAGGCAAACCTTGAAACTTTACACCTCACCTTTAAAGTTAGACCATAAACAATGACCACTGTCTTGTAATTGAATAAAGTAAGTACAAACTCTATTGTAGAAGTACACAAGATATGGGAGGTCCCATCTTCTGTTTGGACCCATTAGTCTATAAGGTCCGACCTCTGACCTTGCATGCCTTTAAGAAGGTTTGTTACCTTAAAATCCTGATTGTCACTGCATAAAATCCCACAGTTTGTACACGCCTGCTTTATTGATGTGATGATGATGGTCAAAGGGATTTCTTGAAGGGGTTCATTGTGGAACACAAAAGCTATTTTGAAAAATGTAAAAATAGCATCTAAAACAACACTGAACTCAACTGACTTTCATTACATTTTCAAAAAACAGTTGACACATTAAACTGTTTTATAGAAGAAAGAAATTCATTTAGGGTTGGAAGATAATGGCAAATTATTCATTTTTTGGGTGAACTATCACTTTGGGACTAACAACACTTTAGTTATTCTGAAGCTTTTCGAATAGTAAGGTTGCATAAAAATGCTCAATTTTTGGATTCTTCCTTTCTTCTTATCAACAGCAAATGATGTGAAATCTGTGAAAATGAGGTACCACTGCACAGAAAACACCAACATGGCCTCCCTCTCTTGGGCATGAGGGTGAGATGGCACCCCCCTACTCTGGTTCTCATTAACCGTGGAGGCTGAGCTCCAGGGGCTTTTTCGAGCGACTCAGGCCCAATGTGGCCTCACCCTATCAGGCATGAGGGTGAGATGGCGCCCCCTACTCCGGTTCTCCGTAACCGTGGAGGCTGAGCTCCAGGGGATTTTTCGAGCGACCCAGGCCCAACGTGGCCTCCCTCTCCTGGGCATGAGAGTGAGATGGCATCCCCTTTTCGAATAGTAAGGTTGCATAAAAATGCTAGCGTTTTGGATTCTTCTTTTCTTCTCATCAACAGCGAATGATGTGAAATCTGTGAAAATGACGTACCACTGCACAGAAAACACCAATGGAATTGTAACATGAACCTGTCAGCTGAGATACCTGGGAAGGACGACACTTTTTCTAATTAGGGTCAAATCAGAGTGTAGGGTGTTGGCCTTCCTCTATTGACAAGGACACAAAACCACTGAAAATGTTACAAACCTCATCATAATATGATGCTGGCCATGACGCATTCAGTGAAATATCTTCGGAAAAGACACGCATAAGAACAAAGACATAAGAAACGAAAGGGAGATAAACAAACACTGCATCAGATTTTTCTAGATTTTTGCTCGCTGCAAAACCTGCAGTATTCTGGGATTACGTAGAGAAAGGATGCAGATTGTGAAGATCTGCAGTGGCACTGTGAGAAAAGAGTGGTTTGTGTCTGTATTGTGTTTTCAATGTCATTGTGGCTGAATAAAAAAAAGAGTGTGATTTTAGATAAATCTGGAATATGTTGCAAATCATCTGTAAAACTGATATAAATGCAGACAAATTAGCAATAAGTAGTGAAATGAGACATCAATTTGAATACATTTTTATATAAAAACACTTTAAAAATGTCCATTATCTGCAGCTGTCAAAATCAGTTCGGGAAAAACATCAGGTTATACATATTTACAATCTGAATAAAAAATTATTCAATTATTCAGTGTAATAACACTATAAATGTGCATCTAAAAATATTTCATTTAGATTTTAAACTATTTTATCATGCTAATTAAAAACAAATAAACAAAATTGTCTAGGTTAACAGCATCTGTGTAATGCTGTTTATTACAATAGAAAATAACTGTGATTTGTCCCTCCATTTGTAAAAAATAATCAAAAACTACTAAAAATATATATTAATAGTGTAGTTTTTTTCTGTGGTATTCAATCCAATCTGTTGCTGCCAACTAATATTTAACTAGGAAGATTTTTTTCATCACTTATTCTTCACACACACACACACACACACACACACACACACACACACACACACACACACACACACACACACACACACACACACACACACACACACACACATACACACACACACACACACACACACATACACACACACACACACACACACACACACACACACATATATATATATATATACATACACACACAGTTTAAAAGATCAACAATAATCCATAAAGCTAATCATCTGCAATCTATATGTGAACAATCTACATCTAATTTGTGCTCTGCACTTCAAGACACATAATGTAGGATCACTGACCCTGATGCGGTTAACAAACTGAGGTATTTTAAAAGGCACTATTAGATTCATATAGTTCAAAAGGGAAAACTCGTTTGTCAAAGCCGCCCAATGGCAATTTTGTGTACAAATGTGAGAGCAGTGACCGAATATTGTTTGACGTATTTCAGTGCACTCTGGATTTGGACGTCATGGTCATCTGAAGCTGGGCTTCCTGAGCAGCCTGAGGGAGAGGATGAAGAGGCCCAGGCTCGTCACACCCAGCACAGCCACACCTGATATCAAGGCACTGGTTACAGCATTCAGATGCTGCGAGGATCCGCTCACTGCAGGGGCACAGAGAGGGGTGAATGGGGGTCAGCAGAGGTTGTGGGGATGAATGGAGTTGAGTGGGGTCAAAATCAGACGTAGCTCTGTAAATGGGTACCACAGTTGTCATGGGGCTCATTTGCAGAACCTGACATAGTGTCCATTGTTTCAGTCTGAAAACAGAGCTGATGTCTCACAGAATGGACACGGTGGGGTGGGGTAATAAAAAAACAAAAAAGCAGGCTACTTAAAGAAATATTTTACCAAGTTGTGAGTTGTTGGTTGGAGATTCATCTGCAGAAAACAAGCAAGATGTAGAGGTTTTTGTGATAAATGGTTGCATGGTTTAATACTTTCAACATTTAACTACAACATTTGCATCTCAAGCTTTAAACAAATTCTACATTTGTTCTCAATTCAAATGCATGTACACATGTACACATTTACAAAACGACAAAAATTTTATTCTTACAGCAATAAAAGTCCATTTCAAAGGTATAAAAAAATATATTGAATCTACTTAACATTACAGTGTTTGTGTTCCCATGCATGCACAGGCGCTTTAATAATTGAATAATAGTAATATGTTTGCCTGGTTTTATGGTTTGCTTTTGAAATGTTTGAATTTATGCTTACTTGTTGATTTTATTCAATACAATGTCATAAAGATTAAGTAGATTTTACTTTTATACTGTTAATAATTCAATTTACTTAACAACCAAAACTCTGTGCAACAACTTGTGAAAGTTGGATTAAAAAGTTGAGGATGGCTCTCACCGCTCCTAGTGATTATGGGCCCTGCGGTTATGACGGCATCCCCTGAGGATGAACCTGAGACAACATGTTCCTCCACAGTGTCTCTCCTCCTGCGCTTTCCACAGATCTGCCATGAATGATATTACAGTCAGTGCTCTCGTTCAGTTACTACACATAAAATACTGGAGCATTATACTGTTTACCGGCATTAGCATTGCGCAGTCATCAACTCGACACAGCTTTGTAATACAGTGCAGAAACACGGTGGACATCTTTTGGTTCTTATGTTTCACAAAACGGAAAACTTCAAACGCAAAGCGGCCAGTTTGAGTTTTTCCGTTCTCAAATACAGTTGTCTGTGGATCCTTGTAGCACCTATTTAAACCCCCACAAAAATAAAGCCTCTTTAAACTTGAAATCTGCTGAAATTGATTATCTTCAGCCAGACACAACTTTAGCCAAGCACACACTCACACACACACACACACACACAATTTCCTCTAAAAGGCCTTTTTGCATTGTATAGTTGAGCAGGTAATGAGGACTCACCGAGCTAATGTGCACATCATTTCAGAAAATACTAAATTACCCAAAGAAAAGGTCAATATAAGAATAGCGTATCCCATCATTAGGGTTCCCAGAGGGGGTGGTGTAACAGTGATCCATCAGAACGTTCCACCTGTGGGGAAAACACAGTCATTTCTGCTAATAATGGGAGTCAAATCTCTAAACTCAAGAAAACAACAACAACAGATGCTTAGTTAACGGGGCCTCGAAAAAGTATTTACCCATGATGACTAGTAATGAGTTTATACTAGTATTGAAATTATAATGACTTTAGAATATATATAAACATATTTCTCAGTACGATATAACCCTTACCTCCTGTCCAGATTTGTAGCCCTAACTGCAGCAAACACACGAGTTTTCAAGGACAGGCCGGACATTGGTATAGAGATCAGCTGACTGAAAGTTGAGTCCTGTAAAATATGAATCAAAGGAAATTAGCTACTGTAACAGTGGTCTAAGTCATTCTTTAATGCAACATGCCATTTTTTCAATTTTTGTTTATTTTTGAGAAAATATGAAATATGAATTTAAAATAATAGATCCTAAGAATAAATTATTTACAATCCAAATAAGTCAATAAAACATAATTCTCAAACAAATTTCTAATAATAGTAATAATAATGCATTTTTATGTAATGAAATTTTAAAGTATACAACCATTAAGATTGAAAAAGGATTAAGAATATTCATAAAATATACATTTTGATGTATAGTTAGTTGCACATTTTTTAATAAATTTATATTTTCATTTTAAGAAATTATATGTAACTTGCTGTTACCCTTTATTTTAATGTGTCCTTGTTACACATTACATGCACTTACTATTATAATAACAATAAATTATGCATAATTACATGCAAGTAACCCTAAGGAAAACCCTAATCCTAACCCTAACCAAACCATATAGTAAATACGTGTAGTCCATTAATAATAATTACACCTGAAAATAAAGTGTAACCTAACCTGTAATAAAAATTAACATGTAATAAAAACGTGGTTCAGAATTTTTTTTTATTTCTTCACATCCATAATGCATTTTTTTGATGAACTACAGAGATCACTCACATTGTAAAGCACTAGACTGAGAGTGCTCAGGAAAGTGCCATTGTTGTCTTTCACTGATATTGCAGCAGACGATCTGGTAAAGAAGAATGAGATTAACTGAAGACATTATGACTGTAAATTCCCAGCAGAACATATAAGCAAAGGACTGATTATTCTGATGAATGAAGAGTTGTAGTTGTATGATGTTACACTCACGCTGCCAGCTGGCTGCTATTGAGCAGGTACTCCAGAGGATAACTACAGCTGAATTTATACACCAGACCTGGCAGGTAGCTGATAACAGTTGGAGGGTCTAGGGTGTCAATGTAGCCTGATATATTACCAATCCGTACCATGGACATATTCCCATAGGCATTAAAGCCTTGAGATGTAGAAACCTGATTAGAGAAACAGAGTTTTTTTTAAATTCATATAATCAAATTTGATTTAGAATTACATATCAGTTATGTTACATAATGGAAGTTCAGACAAAATTGAAAATTTGATGGAAATTTACTCAGGCCATCCAAGATGTAGATGAGTTTGTTTGCTTGTCATAACAGATTTGGTTTGCTCACCAATGTAACCTCTGCAGTGAATGGGTGCCGTCAGAATGAGAGTCCAAACATTTGATAAACACATCACAATAATCCACAAAAATATGCCCGTAGATTTTAATGTTAGCGGACAACAGGGAATGGACTTTTTTCACTAATTATAAATGATGGATTGTTATTTTAGCAATGGAAGCAATGGCTTAAAGTTAAAAATGTGGACTTGTTTATCGGCTTTTCAATTACTTCACAAGACATTAATTGATGGACTAGTGTTGTGTGGATTACTTGTGGATTATTGTGATGCTTTTATCAGCTGTTTGGACTCTCATTCTGACGGCACCCATTCACTGCAGAGGATCCATCTGATTAACAAATGATGTAATGCTAAATTTGCAGTGAAAAAGCAAACTCATCCACCACTTGGATTGCCTGGGAGTACATTTTCAGCAAATTTTCATTTTTGGGTGAACTATTCCTTTAACATAACCGGTGCAAGTTCCTATAGTTCAGTAGTACTGAATTATTACTATATTCATACACCATGGTTTTTCCCACTAAACTAAACATTTCCAAAACGGATACCATAGTACTTGTAAGTGAATGTATCCCTCACCTCCAGTGTGTTTCCACAGGCCTCCAGTGTGCTCAGGCTGATACTGAAGAGCACAGCTGTGGGGAAAGTGTTGTTGTTAATGAAGCCTCGGCATTGGGCGTCTTCATGACAACTGTTCAGTGCCAAGTCAGCATCGTTGTATCCAGAGTACAGCACAGGACACAGGTTAATCTTTATTGTGATTGTCTGAACGCCACAGTATACACTGATATCTCTCTCACCTTGAGGAAAAAATAATTGAAGTAAATGAAACGCTTATAATATGTGTTGCAATTGGAGACAGCATTCTTTACTAAACATGGGCTTATAATAAAATACAGTAGAGTCCAAAAAGCAAATGCTTCCATTTAGCTTTTTTCTTTTTTACACATTTTCTGTTACAAATGATGATTATCAGTGTGACAATATAAGTGCTGAAATGAAATATGAATTATGAATTCTGAATGAAAGATAAAAGCACTTGAGCTCCATAAACTCCACAAGCAAGAATGTATTTGATCTTTTGGAGCTAGAGATACTTGATCATTTACTTTATAACATTTACTTGTTACATTTTTTTCAATATTCTTAAATTTAATTGAACAACATTTAAATTATGTTGTAAATTCCAGATTTTCAGTGCAGACTTAAACTTTTGGATCCCACTATATATAATATTTTCTTATCTTACATAGTTATATTAAAAAGGTTTTTTATGTTTTTCAAAGAAGTCTCTTATGCTCAAGAAGGCTGTTTGTAATCAAAAATACATTACAGCATCATAACACCAGTCTTCAGTGTCACATGATCTTTCAGAAATCTTTCTAATATGCTGATTTTTCTAGTACATATATTTAGAAATTAAAAAATATTTGATTATTTGTAAAAAATATTTTTTTAAAGAACAGCATTTATTTGAAATAGAATTTGTTTTAACATTGTGTCTTTACTATTACTTTTGATCAACTTACTGTGTCTTTACTGAATAGAGTATTAATTTCTTTCAAAACAAACAAACAAACAAACACATGTGCACACACACACACACACACACACGTTTGTTTTTGTGAAAAGTGGGTTTATCCCATAGGCATAATGGTTTTTATACTGTACAAACTGTATATTCTATGGCCCTACACCAACCCTACACCTAACCCTAACCCTAACAGGAAACTTTGTGCATTTTTACTTTCTCAAAAAAAAAAATGTCATGTCATGTCATTATACACACTTGTGTCCTGATATGTCACAAAAACAAGAGCACACACACACACACACACACACACAAACACAAATCTAGCCGACTTTTGAACTGTATTGTTTATTTGGCTCTTCTTACCAGGGAATCTGCTGTGGTGGCTTGGATCACAGTTGAATCCATTGAACTGTGTAAAAGCTAAATGAATTCCACAGAAAAGCACAAGAGGAACACATATCCACTCCATATCAACACCTGCAAAGCAAGGAGAACAGACATTTTTACCATTTGAAAAAAATTTAATTTAAACAATGACTGGCATAACAGTAACCTTTTTGACTTAACAACATGGCAGTATAATAGCATAAAGTGTTGATTGAGTCTCTTACCTCAGTCCCCTGATGCAGGTGTGCTGTGCTCCATGTGTTTCGACCCGCTGTCACTGAGTGAATGGGCAGCCTGGCATCTGCACAGGGCCACCCGCACCACGGACCTCTGCAGCGGCCAAAACAATGAGCCATTATCAGACGTCTTAAACAAAAAGAGCTGTCCTGGACAACATGGGAAAATCCATCTCAATCTCAATGTGCTGAACAAATCTTTTTTATGGAGCCAGAAACATGAGCAGCTTTTACGATTTCCCACTCGTCTCCTCATAGTTGGTCTGCCTCTGTCATCGCTCAATAATGTCTGAGCTCAGTGTGGGACTTGAAGGCAGGAATTATGTTCTCATCGGCAGCTGAAGTGACTAAAGGGCCTATTCTCTCAGTCAGTCCATCAGGGTTGATAGTGAGTGTGCTGCTATTGTCACCGTGGCCTCCAGGTTCCTCGCACTTATCTCAACCAGAAACGCTCAGTGATCCATTCAGTGAAGCTCACAAACTGCCCGGTTTTGACATAGTAAAGTTAATAAATAATAGCAGATGATAGCTGCCATATTTATTACTCTGATTTAATCCGTTTATATTTCATAATTAAGATATGTTAATATGCAGTAATAACTTTTAAAGCACCTTCTGATTCTCATACATTTACTATGCTGCCTCAAGAACATGAATCAGTCTAATATGCTTATTTGGTGCTAAAGAAACATATTATCAATGTTGAAAACAGTTGTGCTGCTTAATATTTATATGGAAACCATGATACAGTATTAAACAAAAATCAGTTTTAACATTATAAATGCCAACTTTTGATCAATTTAATGAATTCATGCTGAATAAAAGAAGGATATTGTTGGAGATTGTTGTTGACTTCAGGAGAGTGCACACTCAGCATGCTCCTCTCACCATCAATGGTGCGACTGTGGGGAGGATGAGCAGCACCAAGTTCCTGGGTGTGCACATCACAGAGGACCTCTCCTGGACAGACAACACCGCAGCACTGGCTAAGAAAGCACAGCAGCATCTCTACTTCCTCTGCAAACTGAGAAGAGCCATAGCCCCGGCCCCCATCATGTACACCTTCTACAGAGGTACCATCGAGAGCATCCTGACGAGCTGCATCACTGTGTGGTATGGCGCCTGCAACGCGTCCTGCTGGAAGACTCTTCAACACATAGTGAGAGATGCTGAGAAGATCACTGGTGTCTCTCTCCCCTCCCTCCAGGACATTTACGGAACCCTTCTCACCCGCAAAGCCCTCTGCATTGCAGGTGATCCCAAACACATGCACACAGCTTCTTCAGTCTGCTGCCATCAGGGAGGAGACTGCGGAGTCTCCAGGCCAGGACCAGCAGACTGAAGGATAGCTTCATCCATCAGGCTGTCAGGAAGCTGAACTCCCATCCGACCTTGCCCCCCCCTCCCCTCTTTTACCCCATGCACCACTGAACTCTGATCCTCAGTCTCCCACCAGCTCACACACAAACACTCTGGGACCTGCACCAGACACTTTGTACAGCACTGGTCTGCTCACTACTTCATTTTCAGCATTTAACTGACCTCATTCAACTACTTCTTCTGTCAGTGTAAATAAAGAACTGCTCTCTGAGATTTTTTACATTTTAATCAGACTGAATAAGCTCTTTTGCACTACAATCATTATATCTGCACTGTTTACTTCACTGTTTGCACTCTATCTGCCATGTGCCTTGTGCTGCTTTACTTATCTTTCTTTTAACATGACCTATTTGTATAGAACCCAAACTTTTATGTGTTATTGCTTACAATCCACAGGTTGGTAAAATGTCATATACAGTCAAAACATATTTTAACTATTTAAAATAACTTTTTTTTCTGTTTGTACTGTATTCCTGTGACTTCAGAGCAGATATTTTAGCATCATTACTCCATGATCCTTCAGAAATCATCCTAACATTCTGATTTGCAGCTCAAAAAACATTTATTATTATTATGTTGTAATCAGCAGGTTTCTTTGATGAATAGAAAGCTCAGAAGAACAGCATTTATCTGAAAAAGAAATATTTTGTAACAATATAAATGTCTTTATCATCTTTTGATCAATGTAAAGCATCCTTGCTAAATAAAAGTAATAATTTCTTTACCAAAAAAATTATAAAATAATAAAAAAAAAAAAATAATAATTATATAATAATATATATATATGTGTGCGTGTGTTCCGTCAGGGGTGTGGTGTATAATTAGCACACAAAGAAAAAGAGGAACGTAAGCAGTCTTTAATTAATCCACACAGAAGGTATCCACAGAAAGCAGGCAGGTAACACAAGCACAACTCAGCTTTAACATTGGATGAGGGAACAGGACAGACTAGAATTAAATTCACAGGCAAGCGAGGATAATCATCAAGACACAGGTGAACTGAATAACACAATCAGACATGGGGGGAAAACTAGGCCACGGAGCACATGAAGGAAGAAAACACAACCAACAGTTCAGGGGTGTGACAGTTTTAAATATTATTTAAAAAATAATATATATTCTTGAAAAGTAAATCAGCATATTAGAGTGATTTCTGAAAGATCATGTGACACTGAAGACTGAAATAATGATGCTGAAAATTGAGCTTTGATCACAGGAATAAATTACATTTTAAAATATATTCAAATAGAAAGCAGTTATTCTAAATAGTAAAAATATTTCACAATATTACTGCGTTTTGCTGTATCAGATAAATGCAGGCTCGATGAACAGAATAGACTTCTTTAGAAAACATTACAACTTTTTACTGGTAGTGTATACTTTAATTATCACAAAATTGAAGTTGTTGGGATGCTACTGTTCACAAAAAGGATCAAATGGTTTCTGCCTTTAAAGAATCTTGCTCTTATTAGGTTGTGTTGAAATCAAATATGTTGAACTTTGGACAGGGCTACAATTGAGAGCAAATGGGATCAAATGGCCCTCTTCTCCTGCAATGAATACTGAAACCACAACCATATACTGTACTTCACAACACCCACCCATGAAACGACCCAGATGTACTGTCAGGCGGCCATGTGCTCTAATTCATCCTGACGGATTACATGACACTCAGTTGTTTTTAGTGATCACTGTACTGACAGCAGGTCAAGGACAGTATATTGCTATAAAGGTGCTTCACCATGCCATAGAGGAACCTTTTTGTCTAAATGGTTCCATAAAGAACCTTTGACATCTGAAGAACATTTCTGTTTCACAAAGGGTCTTTGTGGTGAAAGAAGGTTCTTCAGATTATAAAAAGGTAAGAAAGAGATGGTTCTTTAAAAAACCTTTGTCTGAATGGTTCTTTGTGGACCTAACAATAGTTATTCTGTCATCGCTGTGAAAAACCTTTTAAGCACCTTTATTTTTAAGAGTCATTTATATTGAGGAAAAGTTTTTAGTGCAATTATCATTTGCAGAGTTAAACCCTTAAATTTACACAGATATCAAATATAAGCATACTCCTACAGTATATAGTTCATATTTTCCTCAGATGTTATATCACAGTCAGATCAGCCACATACAGAGATTAACCATCATCTAATTTGATTCATTGCATGGAATGGCATGACAGTTCATTTCTTATGATTAGAATCAGCATGAAAACAATGCTTTTCAATTATTACCGTTATCATTTTTTTACACAAAGGCTTTTAAATCTATGCCACTAGCAAATCAAGAAAATAGATTACTGATTCATTTATTTTGTTTTACCTTAAATTGCTTTTATTACTGACAAAACTTTATAGTGAATAGTCCAGCCCACCGAGTGAAATCTATCCGAAACAACTGAAAGTAAGGGACTTTCAGCATACATGTTTTGTTTGTATGAATAATAAAACCTTTGAAATGAGACTAAAGGAGGACAAAAATGTCAGCTAACATTTCATGGGACAGTGTATTCATGTTATCCAAATACAAGTTTACTGATGTTGCACCCTCCTTCCTGAAATTTTCCCCTCTTATTATGTTTTATTTTCTAAAGCAAAAGAGAAATTTATTTTGTTAAGCTGTTTGTATAAAGAAAGCAAAATATTTCCCAGAAAGAGGGGAAAAGCATATGGGTGTAAATTAAAGCAGTTTTCATAAATTATTTATTTACATTAATTTAAATACTTCGCTATTTACTCTGATTCTCAGAGGTAAAGAAATAAAATAACTATTTTGTTGTTCCTTGGGCTATATGATTAAATCGCATGGATTTAGTCATTTGAATAATAATAATAATAATAATAATAATAATAATAATAATAATAATAATAATAATAATAATAATAATTAAAAGAACATTCATTAGATCTAGATGTTTTCATCTAATGATTCATTTAACATAAGTAGCCTATGTTTTATCCCCCACATCAAAGGGAGAGTTTTGAAACGCAGCATCACGTTTCGACTGCGCCCTCTAGTGTTCATATTGCGTAGAACGATTGTTCAGATTTGTTCTGAATTATTGTTCAGAAGATCAGCTGTTTCAATATTTGATTCAGGTGCACTTAAAGTCACTCTTCTTTAAACGTAATCTTTAAAAAAGATTCTTTGTATTTTCATATTTTCGTCATTTGTTTCACTTTTTGATTTTTTCAATTTTTCACCTTTTAAAACATTGCATTATCCCTCAATATTAAAATCACAGAACATAAAACATAAAGTTTTGGTCTCTTGCACACCAAGGCTGCATGTATAAATAAATAAATAAATAAATAAATAAATAAATAAATATATATATATATATATATATATATATATATATATATATATATATATATATATATATATATATATATATATATATATATATATATTTAATAACAGTAATATTGAGAAGTATTAATCCAATTTAAATTAGGCTGATCATTTAATGTATATTTAAAAGTGTAATTCATTCCAGTGATGGTAAAGCTGAATTTTCAGCATCTAGTCTTCTGTGTCACATGATCCTTCAGAAACCATTTTAATATGCTGATTTCATGTTTAAGAAAGATTTTCTCTTATTATCAATGTTGAAAACATTCGTTGTACTGTGTAATATTTTTATGGGAACTGTGATACAATTTTTTTCAGGATTCTTTGATGAACAGAAAGTTTGAAAGATCAATTTAATGCATCTTCACTGAATGCAAGTAGCTTATTAATTAACTTAAACTAATTAACTTTAAAACACAAATCCTTAAAATAATCAACCATCCTCAGAATACCTCTTATGTTCCACTGAAGAAAGAAAGTCATACCGGATTGTTAAGTACAACTTCTATTTAAAATTAATTTTGAATTTCTTTAAAATGTAATAAAAACAGGTAATATTGCGAAATATTTATTTAATTTGTTAAATATATGGCTTGGTGAGCATAATAAACTTTATTCAATAATATTAGAAAGATCTGAATTATACCAAACGTTTGACCCATAGAGTACTGAAGGTCTGTGGACATTAATTGTACAGTACTTTACTATGAAGGCCTATGCATCTTTAAAGGAAAATCACACACACACACACACACACACAGTACAAAATGTATTTTCTATCCACTTACTCTAACCCTTCACAGAAAAGTTTTTGCATAAAAAAAAATAAAATAAAAAATAAAATAAAAATTATATATATATATATATATATATATATATTTTTTTTTTTTTACATTTTAGGCTTTTGGTTTACATAAGACACGGGAAGTGTTCTCATAAACCAGGTATACCCATACACATGTGTAAAAAGTGAAAAATACAACCTTTTTCATATTTCACATCCTATGAGTCACGACATGAGTATAGGCTAGATTTGTCAATATATGATGATATGATGATTTGACACATTATTTCTAAATTTGATGGTACTGAACCGCTTATATATGCCAAGAGCATATATCCTCAGTGTTGGGAAGGATACATTTGGAAATGTAATTACAATTACAATTTACCCTATCTAAATTGTACTAAGTGTGACTATTTCAATTACTTTACTAAAGTAATGTAGCTGATTACATTTGATGACTTTTTGATTACTTTCCAAAATGTCTAATGTTTTCAACTGTTAATCATTTTCAAATGTGCAACTAGGCATGGCTAACCTTACAGTACTCAACACTGTCATTTTCCTTTATTACTAAGATTTTAATAATTTAATTTTAAAAGCACAGCTACACCACAAAATAAGACTTTCTTTGAGATCATTCTGAGGTTAAATAGAGATTTAAAACCATAGCAAGAAATAGTTAATAGCTATGATAGTGTTTTTGAGATCAAATATTTGCAGTTATGACAGGAAACACTGACATCTAACAATGCCTTGGAAAAAAAGCATGCATAAACCTAAATACCGTAGTCAAATATTCTGTGTCCTAAACGCCTGAACATCGGTGTCTTATATTTTAGAGCAGTCACTGAAATTTATTAAAGAAATCAATTAATGTGAAAAAAGTCAGATGTAACCTCCTTTGTAATCCTTACTGTAATTTATTAACACTTTTTATCGAAACTGTAACTGATTACAATTAAATTTATTTTGTAATTAAATTACGTGATTTAGTTAGGCTACATGTAATTACTTCTTATTAACACCCTAGATTAGAAACACACCTGAAAGGACTGCTTTCAACTCCTAAAATGTAATGTTTCTTAAAAACATGCAGATAAAAAAACTGTGCAGAGCAGGACCAGTCACTTGATAATCCAGGAATATATAACTGTTGAATTGAATTGCTCTCCAGACACTCAGTCACTACTAAGCTTTATAATAAAGAGCGCATTAGTGATGGTGAAGGCGTCTGTCTGTCTGATCCAGGATCAGCAGCAGCATCAGCGGTCAGTGTCCCATATTCCTCCAGCTCTCATGGAACAGCACAGGCCCGCCATTTCACTGAATGCCTTCGCTGTTCTTCAGTCCTGCGGGTTTACAGAAATAAAACAGGCGGCGGCTGAACGGAGGGATTAGTGTCGGGACACGAGAGATGAGGCACGAGCCTTTACAACGCGCGAGTGAAACCCGTAACAATGTAACATTTCCACGCGAGATATTCGCTAACATCATTTGTGGATTCCTCATCGTCTCGCGCAGCGGATAACTGTGTGCAGGGCTCTTGTCCGAGCAATCTTTGTCTCTCCGTGTTCTCGTATCGTACGGCAGGAGGTCGACCGGGAACTTTGAACACTATTTAGTAGCAGAGGGAATTTCAACATTCATACGTATTATTTGATTGTGGGTCGCTGGAAAGCTTTGAAGATGTCTGGGCAGAGCATTACAGACAGGATAACTGCTGCTCAGCACAGCGTTACTGGATCAGCTGTGTCCAAAACAGTGTGCAAGGCAACAACTCACGAAATTATGGGCCCTAAAAAGAAACATTTGGACTGTGAGTATTACCAGCTGAGTGTTTAATATGATTTGCGATGATGGACGTGTGTACAGCTGTTGCTTTGATTGTTATGGCTACGGTTTTAGGCTATTGTACAATGGGCAGGCCCTGGTTGTGCTAAGCTAATGTGCTTAGACAGACACCTGTGTAATAATATTGAAACACAGGCCATTTATGACAAACTGACATGCATCACTTTCAACTTTATTGAAGCTGGACTGTGCATGTGCAATACTGCGATATTGATATAAGCAAGAATGATGGGATTGTCATTAAGTTTGATCCCATAATGCTTTTATAGTATCCAAATCTATTTTAATACAGTTTATGACCTCATGTAGACCTCTTTGGCATTGCCATGCTGGTAAATCTGGTTAAATGTTAATTCCTTATAATGCTCATTGGGCAGAAATAAATCAGTGCTATTGTTTGTCTAAGGCTGGTGTGTAGGGGTTATTGTAAGGAAGGTGTTTGGGGTGTATTTGAATTGTTAGAAGTTCGTTTGGATTTGATTCTCATATTCATTTGGTGACAAGCTGGCAGGTGATGTCAGTGAATGCTGTGTGCCTTCTTTAAGAAGTGATGGTCTAGTGCCATTCTAGTAAGTCTGGGCTTGAGAATATATCTCTATTTACGTCTGTCTCAGCCAGGCCTGACTACTCTTTCATTTAGTTATTACAGTGTTATAAGACACGCTATGACATGTTTGCAGGACTGTAGTTAGGATTTAAAAAAAGGAAAACGTGGTAATTGTTCTCTGCATCCTTAGAATTACTTTTAAAAATTACCTTTATGCATAATAATTCACTTTCATTGCATTTTACTCAGTGCAAGTAAACTTAAACGGATATGCCAATTCTGTCATTAAAGGAACACTCCACTTTTTTTGAAAGTACGCTCATTTTCCAGCTCCCCTAGAGTTAAAAAGTTTACATTTGCACTTTTAGTTTAGCCTAGCATAGATCATTTAATCTGATTAGACCATTAGCATCTTGCTCAAAAATGACCAAAGAGTTTTGATATTTTTCCTATTTAAAACTTGACTCTTCTGTAGTTACATTGTGTACTAAGACCGTCGGAAAATGAAAAGTTGCAATTTTATAGGCCGATATGGCTAGGAACTATATTCTCATTCAGCGATAATAATCAAGGAACTTTGCTGCCATACCATGGGTGCAACTTTTCATTTTCCGTTGGTACACAATGCAACTACAGAATACAACCACAGTCAAGTTTTAAAGAGCACCTAATATGGCATTTAAAATGTTCCAAATATTGTTTTAGAAGTCCCCAACAACAGTTTAGCATGCATGCAATGACAAAAAAGACTTTAGTTTTCTTATAATATGCATTTATTTTTACCTGTTTTGACAGCGATTCTCAAATGATTCGTTTAGTGATTCACTTTTCAAAACCCCGCCTTTAGGTGACGTTAGCGAGTATAGCCCAGAGTTCATATTGTAAAAGCACAATCAGTCTTTGTTTGCGTTAACTCGATGCATAAACATAACGTTTTTACCAAAAAAAAAAAAACCAGTAACGTTACGTTACTACGAAGTATGACTCTATTCTTAAAGAAAACTCCGAAAACAACGACAAACAATTCACATATCTCAATACAATTGTCATTGAAGACCTAGAAGCTAAACGGTGCTTACACAACAAACCAAACAATCATTAAGCATGCTACATAAAACATAAAAGCAACAATTATTAATAACACTTACAGGTTGTAATACGGAGGAGGAAGCTGATGCAAATACACTTGGAACTGAACCTTCCTTCAATATCCTTCGCCGGCTCGCGAATCCAAGTTTGATTGCATTTAAGTTGGTAAAGCAATCGTCTTCAAAATGGCGTGAACAAAGCACAAGGCTCGGACTATACTTCTGTGGTACAGTTGTATATATGAATTGTAGCCACTTAGTCTTCAAATGCTCATCCTTGGGCAGATGAAAAAAGTTTGCTTTTGAGTCGCACTTCAGAACACAGCGTCTCGTCGCCATGATGTTTTCTAGTTTTTACTGGCGTCTTGGAGCGCAATAAGTGGGCGTATCGTATTCAAATAACTTGACAAGTTGACGTCATCTAGTCAGAGAAAAAGCTTCGGTCTTCTAACGATTCATAAAAATGACTCAGAGTCGACTCTTACTTTTGAAAGACAATAACTTTATATACGGTGCACTGTCATATTTCAAACTTTGCAGGATGTTTTTGTTCACTTAGATCTATGTTACACACTACATGAAAGGTAAATTTCAAAATTCCATGATAGGTGCTCTTTAAATAGTAAAAATATAGAAACTCTTTGGTCATTTTTGAGGGAGATGCTAACGGTCTAATCAGATTCAATGATCTATGCTAAGCTAAGCTAAAAGTGCTACAGTCAGACCTGGAGATCGGCTGAATGGATTTGAAAATGGTAAAACTTAACTGTTTAACTCTAGGGGAGCTGGAAAATGAGCCTATTTAAATAAGTGGAGTGTTCCTTTAAGTACTCACCCTCAGGTCGTTCCAAAGATGTAAGACCTTTGTTCATCTTCAGAACACAAATAAAGATATTTTTGATGAAATCTGAGAGCTTTCTGACCCTGAAACAGCAATGCAACTACCATATTCAAGGCCCAGAAAGGTAGTAAGTTAAGGACATCGTTAAAATAGTTAATGTGACATCAGTGGTTCAACCATAATTTTATGAAGCTACGAGAATATTGTTGTACACAAAGAAAATAAACAGAACACATTTATTCTACAGTTTCTTCTCTTTAGATTCAGTGTTCTGCCATCATTAACTTACCCTCATGTCATTCCAAACCCCTATGAGTGTCTTTTCTCTGTGGAACATAAAATAATATATTTTAAAGAAAGGTTATTATGGTTAACTAAAACTGAGACCATAAAGGCAAAATTGATGTGCTAAAATAACTGAAACTGAAATAAATAAAAATATAGAAATATGCTTATACACTACTACCAGTCAAAAGTTTTTGAACAGTAAGATTTTTTTTTTTTTTTTTTTTTAAAGAATTCTCTTTTGCTCACTTAGCCTGCTTTTATGTGATCCAAAATACAGCAAAATAAGTAATATTGTGAAATATTTTTTTAATTTATTTTATAATATATTTATAATATATTTAATTGTTAATTTTTTTATATGAAAGTGAAGTGACATTCGGCCAAGTATGGTGACCCATACTCAGAATTTGTGCTCTGCATTTAACCCATCCGAAATGCACACACACAGAGCAGTGAACACACACACTGTGAACACACACCCAGAGCAGTGGGCAGCCATTTATGCTGCGGCACCCGGGGAGCAGTTGGGGGTTCGATGCCTTGCTCAAGGGCACCTAAGTCGTGGTATTAAAGGTGGAGAGAGAACTGTACATGCACTCCCCCCACCCACAATTCCTGCCGGCCCAGGACTCGAACTCACAACCTTTCGATTGGGAGTCCGACTCGATAACCATTAGGCCACGACTTCCCTATGCTGATTTGCTGTTTAAGAATTCATCGATTAATCGGATTAAAACTGGTATTTTCTTTATTTAAATTGTACTGACAAAAACAGTAATGCTTTGCAGGAACACACGTCGTGTGCACTTTAATCAGTGCGTCTCCTCTTACTGTAATTTGTTTATCCTTGTAAAAGCGTCTGATATTTACAATCAGACAATTACACGCTGCTGTCCCTTCACAGTTCCTACTCTCATAAATTACACTCACTGCATGTTGATTTTTAAACCTAAGTATAAATGTTAAACAACATATTTCAGCACAATGAATGTTTTTGCGCTGAATAGTGTCTCCCTCTCTACTGTGTTCTGACAGTAGAGCATTACGCATTACTCTATGCATCAGCATGACACTTAAAATAAAGATTTCTCATGTTTTGGGCAGCTTTGATCACATACTTTTCCTGCAGGAGCTCATTCGGTTTCCTCCAATCTTTGTAGAAGCATTTTGTCCATAGAAATGCGTTGTTCAGTGCTGTATTTGATGCGACCGGCTGCAGTTGGACGTGCACTGTGGGCAGACCTGACTAATCGATAATGAGAATCGTTGTCGATGATTTTCATTATCGACAATAATCGATTTTATCGATTAGTTGTAGCAGACCTATCCAAAGGTGAGCATATATCTGAAATAAAAAGTTTTTGTAACATTGTACACTATATCATTCAAAAGCTCCAGTAAAGTCAGTATATTTTTATTTTGGTAAAGAAATTATAGCTACTTTTATTTTTCAAGGATGCTTTAAATTGATCAAAAGTGATGATTAAGATATTTATAATGTTACATAAGATTTCTATTTCAGACAAATGCTGTTCTTCTGAACTTTCCATTTATCGGTGAAACCTAAAGAAAATTCTACTTGGCTGTTTTCAACATCATAATATTAATAATAAATATTTTTGAGCAGCAAATCAGAATATCAGAATGACTTCTGAAGGAGTATGTGACTGGAGTAATTATGTAAAAAAAAATCAGCTTTGAAATCACAGGAATAAATGACATTTTAAAATCTATTCGAAAAGAAATCAGTTAATTTAAATAGTAAAAATATTTACATTTTTTACTGTTTTTACTGTATTCTGTATGTGTGTGTGTGTGTGTATATATATATATATATATATATATAAACAAATAAAATTACTGCAACTTTAAATAAAATGAAAATGAAAACGAAAACAGAAAATTAAAAAGGAATTCAAAATATAATTATAACTATAATAGCATCTAAAAAGTAACAATGATTTGAAGAATGTTAGTAGCAAAACAGCTTTGGTGCCTATTGACTTACACTGGACAAAAAAACAACAACACACATACACTGCACTGAAATATCTTCTTTTATATTACACAGACATTATACAGCTTTTACAGTTTTTGGGTTGAACCAATATATCACATAAATAATGGGTACTTATGGATCTTTTCGCCAAAATAAAGATGAACTGCTTTTGCCTGATATGGCTATAGCTGTAGAAACAGATAAGATGTGATTCTGAACATTTCCGTTGACAATGACATCTTTTGTGGCGAGGGCTTTGTTTCTCAGAGTAGAGGTGACTTGATGAATCAAAGTTGGCAGTGTTCTGGAGGCAGCTGCCTTAATACACCAAACCAACCAACCAACCAAACAAATGAAGTCAACCTCATTCATTCAGAAAGTAGCAGCTCATCTGAAACTGCACTACATCACTGTCTACACCACAACTGTTTTACTCCCCTAAGCATATTAGCAGAAATGCAGTAAACATTTCATCTAGAAAGTCCACCAGCAGAGTTAGTAGAGGTCTGTGCGATTCCTGTTACGTAATCCAAAATAAAGCACATCTGATATGTAGAAAAGCTTATATATGTGGGCTCTCTCCACAGAGTATTATTGTTCTCTTTTATGTTAGAAATGCTTGGTAATCCTTTGATTTATTTCATTTTAAGCTCTATACCAGTGCAGTCTTTAGACTCAGTTCTTGTCTGTTCACCCGGTTATTAATTTCAGTAGTTAATGGAAATCTCTATTTCTGTTGTAGACCTGATACACTGTACCAATGAGATGAATGTGAACATTCCTCAGCTGGCAGACTCTCTGTTCGAGAGGACCACTAACACCAGCTGGGTGGTGGTCTTTAAGTCTCTAATCACAACACATCACCTCATGGTTTACGGGAACGAGGTGCGTAACCATGGGAGATCTGTCCACTTTTTAATATTTTTTTTCCATGCACCAATAAAGATCTGCAAATAATTCTATGCATTAAACCTTTTTTTGTATTATTGTGGTTACAGCGATTTATTCAGTACTTGGCCTCCAGGAACACATTATTTAATCTCAGTAATTTCCTGGACAAATGTGGCCTACAAGGTACAGTATTGAACTATTTCACATTTATTTCAAACTCTACAGAAATTTCATTTTTCTTTTGTGCTCATCTTTGGATGCATTATTTAAATTCTTGTAAATTAAGCATTTATTTTACACATTAACATTTTATGTTATGCCATTATAATATTATTTTATTTTTTCATTCATGTCATTTGTTTTATAATAATATTTAACATTCCCTTTTTTTACCATTTTAATTTAACATTTCAAATTCCCCTTTCCTGATTGTAGCACTTTTCCTCTTTGATCCTTAGCAACTACTCCTTATCATTTGTTATAAATAAAGTACTTTATTTCTTACCTGTAATATTTATTGGTATTTCCCTAGGTTATGATATGTCAACATTCATTCGGAGGTATAGTCGATATCTGAATGAGAAAGCGGTTTCATATCGACAGGTGGCATTTGACTTCACGAAAGTAAAGCGTGGGTAGGATATTTTTTAAATACATTTTATAAAATGACTTTGAATCTTAAGGTAGTATCTAGTTCCTGCTTTCTCTGGTGTGCTGAATTTTAAATTAAGTGCATTATGTAACTGAAACAGTGATTCATTTGACCAGCAAACTGTTCACTCGATACAAAGATGCACTGATCCCCCTAATGTCATTTGACCTATATTTTAAAATCTTTTCCTTAAGGGTGGACGGAGTGATGAGAACCATGAACACAGAGAAGCTTCTTAAAACCATCCCCATTATACAGAACCAGATGGACGCCCTTCTTGACTTCAATGTGAGCTGACGGTTGATCTATATACATGCATGTTCACTGCTAAAAATGACTTATGCATATATGCAATGAATATATACTCTGTAGAAGCAAAGCATTTTTGTTGCATATATTTAAAAAAAAAATTTTTTTTGTCCAGGTCAATGCCAATGAACTTTCCAATGGGGTTATCAATGCAGCCTTCATGCTTCTCTTCAAAGACTCCATCCGACTTTTTGCAGCTTACAATGAAGGGATAATAAACTTACTGGGTAGGTCTTTCAGAATGCTTTCATCTCAATTCTAAACAAGTAAACTAATTATTGTGGAAACACATTCTCTTTACTTTTTATGAAAGATGCACATTAAAATATTTGTTTAAAGTAATAGTTCACCCAGAAATTAAAATGAGCTGAAAATCTACTCACCCTCAGAGCAAATCCAAACAGATTTGGAGAAATTTAGCATTAGCAATAGATCCTCTGCAGTAAATGGGTGCCGCCAGAATGAAAGTCCAAACAGCTGATAGAAACATCACAATAATGCACAAGTAATCCACATGACTCCATCCTATCAATTAACGCCATGGGAAGTAAAAGCTGTGTGTTTCTAAGAAACAAATTAATCAAGGCAATTTAACTTTAAACCATCGCTTCTGGCCAAAATGTAAGTCTACAATCTATACCAAATGCTGATATAATCTACATGTATAGATAACAGCATAGTGCTGATTCGTAATGCATACCTATTCATCTACCTCTTACAGAAAAGTATTTTGATATGAAAAAAGTCCAGTGCAAAGAGGGTTTGGACATTTACAAGAAATTCCTTACTCGTATGACACGGATCTCGGAGTTCCTCAAAGTGGCAGAGGTGAGATTCTCATGAGTTGTTCTGGTTAGCAAGAAACATCATCAAAAGAGCGCTATGTAACATATTTGTTGTACACACCTCACAGCAGGTGGGAATAGACCGCGGGGACATACCTGACCTGTCTCAGGTAAGAATACACTTTTATTCAGACTTTAACTCCTGCACTCATTCTGCTTTATTAACTATCCTGAGTATTTTCTGAAACTGCTTTCTCTCTCACTACGTTAATTTGCACTAATGCATTTTTGACTTAAAGATGCATGCAGGTCTTTAGGATGCGCATGTCACTAAAGATTTCTCAGCTTTTCCCCGTCTACAGCAAATAAAGGTGTTATGGGCTCAGTGGAGATTTCAGAATAATAATGACAATAATAGAGATAATAGAATAATGACTTCCACAAGTATATTGACTCAACAGGTTCTCACTTAGAAAGAGCCGTTGGAGCCATTTTTTGTAGTTTGTAAATGTAATTTAAATAAAATCTGTATGCCAATATATTACTGTTTTAAAAATCTGGAGTAAGACCTTTAAATGTTTTTTTTTAACTCTTATGTTCTCAAGGCTGCATTTATTTGATAAAAAATACAGTAAAAACAGTAATAAAATGGCAAGGCTGAATTTTCAGCATCATTAATTAAGTCTTCAGTCTCTTTACTGTCACTTTTGATCAGTTTAATGCATCCTTGCTGAATAAAAGTATTATTTTCTTTTAAAATATCTTCAGGCCATAGAAATCTTAACATGATTTAAGAGTGAATATATATATATATATTTTATGCTTATGCTCAGCTCTATAATATTTCCTAAATATTTCTCTAAATTTAGTCTCTATATAAGAAAAAGAATAATAATTAAAAAAAAACATTACAAACAGTTGGCAAAGTCAGTGTACATTTTTTTCCCCAAAGGTACGAGAAACCTTCATATAGAGTACAATTAAAGCACAAACACATTTTAGATGATGAGTATATTCCTGAGAGTTTGGCTTCATGATTATAATAATAATGTCGATGCATCATTCTACACAGAGACATGCAGGGCTTTTACCCAAGCAGCAGTATTTGACACATTGGGAGTGAGAACGTCTCGGTTACGTACGTAACCCTCGTTCCCTGATGGAGGGAACGGAGATGTTATGTCGAACGACATATGGGGTCTCACTTGGGAGGCCAATCATCTCTGAATTTAAGAGAAAACGCCAATGAAAATTGGCTAGTGGATTAACACACCTGAGCCACTGAGGGTATAAATAGGGCGACAGGTGCATCCACTCATTAGGTTTTACGCTGAGGAGCCGAGAACGTGTCCCGGCAACAGCGAACGGTTCAAGGTTGTGGCATGGGGACATAACGTCTCCGTTCCCTCCATCAGGGAACGAGGGTTACGTACGTAACCGAGACGTTCCCTATCTGTCGGTCACTACGAGTTATGTCGAACGACATATGGGGTCCTATGGAAAACGCCACAACCTGAACATCGTCACAACCCTGTGGCGCTGCATTTGTCGACAAGCCCTGGCGTGCCACAAAAGCTACGCTTAAGGTCGTAACCTTCCCAAAGCCCCAGCGCAAATTCACTGACCTTGGTGCCAAAGGGTGAGTACATCGCTGCTGGAGAAGGCCACGCTGCTGTTCCGCCCACATAAGTTAATGGAAGGGATTTCAACCTTCAGAGAAAGATAGCTTCAAATCTTCCCTATTTGTTCTTTCAGCTTTGGCAAGACAATGGGGAAGCGAGCCTAGGAAAAGGTCGCTACGGAGACCACATCCTACCCGTAGGGAGGTGACATGTGGATATACCGATATGGACTGACCCAGGGGGCAGTACTACATATGGAAAGGGTCTCTGAGGCAGGTCCTACCTTGGAGTAGGGATGGAACGGCTGCCAGAAGAGACTGACAGAACGGGTCTGTCAAGGGAAGAAACGGGTTTGCCAAGAGGGAAACCTTACCATGAAAGAATACCCATATGGGATTACCCGTAGGGAACCAAGCCATATAAACACCTAGCTCAGTACAGGGGCTGACCGGAACTCCGGGGATGCTAACGCCAGTACTGGGCCTGGCGACAGACTGCTCCGCCAAGTCTGACTACCGAGGGTGCTGGAGGATGCTCGACCAGGGTACGCCAACCGTTGAAATCTACTGGGAGAAGAAAGGTGCTCACATCCCCGTGTTAGGGGGAATGGCGCAGCAAGCGTGACACCCAGCCAGCCCTTCCCGCCAATTACCTGTTACCCAACACACGGGAAGAAACTGGCTCCACACGGAGGTTGTAAAACCTCGCAAAGGTGTTAGGTGTCGCCCAGCCCGCAGCTCGACAGATGTCTGCCAGAGAGGCGCCGTGCGCCAGTGCATAGGAGGGGGCCCCCAGGGGGCACGGCTCGCCTTGGAAATGGTAAGCCAAGGCGATGGCATCCACTATCCAGTGGGCCAACCTCTGCTTAGAGACAGCCTTCCCCTTCTGCTGACCTCCAAAGCAGACCAGGAGCTGCTCAGAGCTTCTAAAGCTCTGGGTGCGGTCCACGTATATGCGAAGCGCTCTTATGGGACACAGCGACGCCAAGGCTGGATCTGCCTCCTCCAGGGGCAGCGCTTGCAGGTTCACCACCTGGTCTCGGAAGGGAGTGGTGGAAACCTTGGGCACGTATCCAGGCCGGGGTCTCAGGACAACGTGAGAGTAGGCCGGCCCGAACACAAGGCACTCTTCACTTACCGAAAACGCTTGGAGGTCCCCGACCCTCTTGATGGAAGTGAGCGCGATCAGGAGCGCTGTCTTGAGAGACAGGAACTTAAGCTCGACTGAATCCAGCGGCTCAAAGGGACCCCTCTGAAGTCAGGAAAGAAAGCACGACTCTGACCGGGCATCTCCGGGGGTCTTCTCTGTGAGAAGAACACCAATTCGTGAACAGACTCCACTTCAGAGCATAGGCCTGCCTCGTAGAAGGTGCTCTAGCCTGAGTGATAGTGTCTACCACCGCTGGGGGCAGATCACTTAGGTCTGCCGCGTCCCATCCAGAAGCCACACGTGGAGGTTCCAGAGATCTGGACGCGGGTGCCAAATGGTACCAAGCCCCTGAGAGAGAAGGTCTCTCCTCAGGGGGATGCGCCAGGGAGGGGCTGTCACGAGGAGCATGAGTTCCAAAAACCAGGTCCGGGTGGGCCAATAAGGTGCAACCAACAGGACCTGTTCCTCGTCCTCCCTGACCTTGCACAGTGTCTGTGCGAGCAGGCTCACTGGGGGAAACGCATACTTGCGTAAAGCCCGAGGCCAGCTGTGTGCCAGTGCATCTGTGCCCAGGGGAACCTGGGACAGGGAATAGTACAGCTGGCAGTGCCCGTTGCACGAAGTCCCTTTGATCGCACAACTCCTCGAACCACGACTTCTCGACCGCTGGCGAAAGGGGGCGTCGTGGGTGAGAGTGAGGAGGCTGTGCGTCGCTCATTGTCAATCCACGAGCCTTGCAACTCGGAGGAAGGGGAATTTGCTCTTTTTTTGAAAAAGTGGGTGCCACTGGCCGTTTGACCAGCGGCGGAACAGAAAGAAACATAAACTGAAGATTTTCCACCCGGCCCTCCTCCGGGGGAAGGAGTGGCGCTGTCTTCGCCAGCTCCTGAAGAGCAGTTCCCCACATCTCCGAGTTGCCCGTGTCAGGGCCGCTTAGTCGACTTCCTTGAGGACTTCGCAGCCGGGAGTGACACGGGAGGCGCCGCTCTCCTGCGCGGGGCTCGACGCGCCGGCCTCGAAGAACTCTCAGCACGGGGCGGAGCTGGTGTGGAGGACGCAGGGGGGCGCCCACGGCGACGAGCAGGCTGAGGCGCTGCCCGCGACGTAATGGTGGCAACCGGAGGCACACGTCGGGGCAAGATGTGTTGGATGGCCTCAGTCTGCTTTTGCACCGTCGAGAACTGCTGGGCAAAGTCCTCGACAGTGTCGCCGAACAGGCCTACCTGGGAGATGGGAGCATCGAGAAAGCGGGCCTTGTCCATGTCCCTCATCTCAGCCAGGTTCAGCCAGAGATGCCGCTCCTGGACCACCAGCGTGGACATCGCCTTCCCGAGGGACCACGCCGTGACCTTCGTAGCCCGTAAGGCGAAGTCAGTCGCCGTGCGCAGCTCCTGCATCAACCCCGGGTCAGTACCACCCTCGTGCATTGCTTTGAGCGCCTTGGCTTGGTGTACCTGCAGGATAGCCATGGCATGCAGGGCGGAGGCAGCTTGGCCCGCGGCACTGTAAGCCTTGGCAGCGAGCGCGGCCGACAGTTTACAGGCCTTGGACGGGAGACGCGGACGATTCCTCCAAGTGGCGGCGTTTTGTGGGCACAGGTGCACCACAACCGCTCTCTCCACCTGGGGAACATCCACGTACCCCCTGGCTGCCCCACCATCGAGGGTGGTGAGGATGGAAGAGGGAGACGAGCGGCTTCTGGCCGTGAAAGGGGCCTCCACGACTTCGTCACCTCTTCATGCACCTCAGGGAAGAAAGGCACCGGAGCAGAACGAGGTTGTGAGCCGCGTCCCCCGCCGAGAAACCAATCATCCAGCCGCGAGGGCTCGGGACTGGGCGGTGTAGTCACCTCCAGCCCGATACTCACGGCTGCCCGGGTAAGCATGGCCGACAACTCCAAGTCAGATTCGGCAGCAGCGACAACACCCGAGGGGGGCAGCCCCGCCGAATCCTCATCCTCAGAGGTCGATAACCCATCCCCCGATACAGCGATCGACATCTGATCTTTGGGCGGCGCACCGAAAGACACGCTGGGACCGCCGTGAGACGGCCCAGCAGAATCAATCGGCAGCTGCACGAGACAGGCGCTGCGGGAGGAGTGAGAGGTCCGTGGGGCGTGGCCCGGCGGAGAAGCTCTCACTGTAACCCTCAGATCTCCCAGAGCGCCAGCCGGCGGTCCTCTGCTCGAGCCAGAGAAACCGGGACGGGTGGCGACAGAGGGGTCTGCTGCACTCCCCTTGAGGAGTGAGAGAGGCGATCGCAGCGCTGCCATGTTCATACGCCCACAGTAGACGCATGAATCATCCACGAGTGCAGCCTCAGCGTGTTGGACGCCCAGACACTGCAGACAACGCTCGTGACCGTCCACCGAAGACAGGAAACGACCGCATCCAGAAGGACACGGACGAAACGGCATCTTGAAAAAGACGCGAATCGCCCGTGATTTGCTCTTTTAGAAAACTGTCTCTTTTAGCCGAAGCGCCCAGGGGAATCGCCGTCACAGGGACACCGCTGTACCGCGCCGTCACACCGACCAGGAACAGCTTCTTTAAAACAAAGATGAATGGCTTTGTAGTGACTGCTCTCATCGACTACTCGGCTCCGAAGCAAAAATCTAATGAGTGGATGCACCTGTCGCCCTATTTATACCCGTGGCTCGGGGAGTGGCTCAGGTGTGTTAATCCACTAGCCATTTTCATTGGCGTTTTCTCTTAAATTTAGAGATGATTGGCCTCCCAAGTGAGACCCCATATGTCGTTCGACATAACTCGTAGTGACCGACAGATAGGGAACAGTTTAGTATACATTAATATCTAAGTCATAATGGCAAATGTTAAACATGGACACATGAAAAGGACAGATTATTATCAATGCAAATACCATAGGTTTATTTAAGAGCAGATCTGAAACTCGTGCATTATATGTCTGACCAAGACCACCTTTATATTCTGTATTTCCCTTTATATGTTTCCACCTTCTGTCCACCTTCAGTTTACCGTGTGTGTAAGTACTTTTCGGACTCTTTTCTGCACTCTTCTGCACTGTTCAACTCTTATTGCAAATAAGTTATTTACTGTCTTTTAATTGGAGGCTTGATGCAGTCAGTGCTTTATTCCTGAGTAAATGTTTGTGCATTCCCTCAGGCCCCCAGCAGTCTGTTGGATGCCCTGGAGCAACACTTGGCTTCATTAGAAGGAAAGAAGGTGAAGGACTCCACTGCCGCCAGCAGGTGGGCCATTCATGTGTCACATTCAGAGCTTAATTCAAATGAATGAGTTCCAACAGATGCATTATGTTGACAGCACTTGATGGATTCTAACTTATAAGAGCTTGTGCTTGACAAATGCAGTAGTTCTGTATAGGTGTAAATTTCTATTTGATACTCACAGAAGCCCAATTTATCTCTCCCCGACTTTTGTAGGGCAAGCACACTCTCCAATGCTGTGTCATCTCTGGCCAACACTGGCATGTCTTTCACTAAAGTGGATGAAAGGGAAAAGCAGGCAGCTCTGGAGGAGGAGCAGGCACGATTGAAAGCTCTCAAGGTACAGAACAGGACACATATCAAAAATAATTTCACCCACCAGAGGAAAGGATTTCCAGTATTTCTGTTCATTTTTGCTCATTTTTCTTTGATTATAGATTCCTGTTTTCTGGTTGTATGTGCACACATTTGAAAAAATTCAGGTAGTGAAAACTGTATTTACAGAAATTCTACATCATGTGTGCTGAAACGAATTGAATGATTAGTTGTTAATGATGTATTTAAACTCATATCAGAGATGCCTCCTTTCTATATGTGTGGTGCAAGAAATCACTGTAAACCAACGTGTGTTTTTTGACACTTGCCATAAAAAAAACTAAACTAAACAGCAAACAAGTACAAGCACATACACTTAAATCCAAATGTGTTATCTTGGAAGTAAGATACATACCAAAATATAGTGACCTGCCTAATGTATTAACTCCTTAAACTGAATTGTTTTATTAGCCAAGCCCAAATAACAAGCCTTGACTATAATACATAGACTTGGTAACATTTCAAGAGTGTGTTCTTCAAAGCAACACATAAAACAACACATCAGTCGACAGTCGTTTAGTTAAAATCACTGAATGTAACAAGTCTTTGTTTGGTCACTGTAATGAGATACCAAATGCACAAGATTGCAAAACATTGCTGTGTTTTCAATGGTGTCACTCATTGCAATTTTGAGAGCAAGTTCTGTTCTGTACACACACAAAACTGTAATTTTGGGGAGTCTCTTACATATTTAAATACAGTTGTGACTTCATAAGCTTTACAGTGTGTATGTGGCCTTAGAATACTAGAATATAAATAGATTAATCATGGGTGTTTGTTTGTTAGATTAATCATGGGTGTCTTTTCTATATGTGTCTGCATCTCATAAACCATTCAAAGATATAATGCATATATTGCACACAATATTGGCAAGAGTTGGTGAAAACTTCTAATGTGATTGGGTGGCTACTTTAAAAAGTCAGAGTACACAGGTTTTTTTGACCAAAAAGCTTAGTGTACAACTTTGTTTACAACACAAAAAGTTGCCAGACGTCCAGAATTTGCAAAGATTATCCGATTTAATCTTTTAATAATATTTAACCTGTTTCTTTAAGGCGGATAAATGTTAAAATAATTATCTGAATAAGCTTGGTATCACATTTCAAATTTATCCTCAAAACATCAGACTAATGAATGAAAAGTGGTTGGTAGGTTATTCTCCATGCCAATCAGATGGCTCCTTCCTGTCTAAAAGGTTTCTTGGCTTCTTGTAAACAGGAACAGAGGCTGAAGGAGCTCTCCAAGAGGCCTTCGTTTGCCACGACAGACACTTCTCCAGTCTCCACCACAGCAGCATGCATCAGCACAGCTCCTGCCATAGACCTGTTCTCCACTCCCAGCTGCTCCAATGGGTTAGCCAATCAAATCACTTCATAGTGTGACAGCTCAAGCCATCCTAGGTGTATATGACTTTTTTTCTTTCAGACGATTACAATCGGAGTTATATTTAAAACTGTCCTGGCTCTTCCAAGCTGTATAAATCGCAGTGAATGGTGGGTGGGATTTTGAAGCCCAAAAAAGTGCATTCATCCATCATAAACATTGCTTCAGATGACTCTGGAGGGTTAATAAAGGCCTTCTGAAACTAATCAATGCTATTTTTTGTAAGAAATATTTTCATATTTAAAACTTTATAAATGGTAACCTCTATTTTCCACTAACTGTAGTATACATGTTCACGAGAGATTGGCGTTCCAGTGGGTGATGTACAGTAGGACATGTTTTGTTTACAGCAAAGGAAAACCAGTCTCCTCTTGGCTTTTATTGAAAGCCTTCAACATTTTTTATTACAAATCCTCGTTTTGTACTTCTAATTCATGACATGACTAGTTTTGCTCTCTGCTCTGCGATTCTGCGTTCATCTCTTCATAATCATCTGGAACGCCACTCTCTCGTGAACATGCATACTACAGTTAGCGGAAGCTAGAGATTACAGTTTTTTAAAGTTTTAAATATGGATATTTTTACACAAATGCATCGCTTCACTTCAGAAGGCCTTTATTAATCCCCCAGAGCTGCTTGGAGCACTTTTTATGATGTATTGATGCACTTTTTTGTGCTTCAAAATCTCAACCACTATACATTGCCATTATAAAGCTTGGAAGAGCCAGGACATTTTTAAATATAACTCCAACTGTATTTGTCTGAAAGAAGAAAGTCATATACACCTAGGCTTCTGGTTGAGTAAATAATGTGGTAATTTTCATTTTTGGGTGAATTGTCCCTTTAAATCAGTCGGGGATTAAGACGTGTTTTGTTTTCTGATCCTCAGTGCCCTGAAGATGGAGGGCGACCTCTTCGACATGCAGACTAACTTTCAGTCAAGCATGCAGCCCGGACCCTCTGTGGCCACGGCATGGGGAGGTAAGACCTTTTACGTGAGATCGTCTCAGATATTCAGCATGCTGTAGCCTTCTCTGTGTTAACTTGAGTCTCGTTCTAATGTCCTCCTGTTCGACACTTTCTCTCTCTCTCCTTTTGCCTGCTCAGATCCTTTCTCCTCTTCTGAAGCTGTAGATGACTCCATTCCAAACCTAAACCCTTTCCTAACCAAACTTGTTGTTGATGGTGCTCATCTACCCGTTATGTCAGCAGACGGTGTTCATTTCTCCTCTAGGACATCAGGTCATGAGATTTTTGGTGGTAAACACGCTTTAGTTTCTTTCTTCCAAACCACCCATCCAAAGTGTTTTATTAGTTTGAGTTTTTCTGGTCGCTGAAAGTCCCTCGTTGTTTCGCATGCACAGTATCCCGTTGTGTCAAATCAGGAATCCTCTGATTAAGTTCGGTCACATCGTTCTTACAGTTGAGCTCGGCGTCTGAGTAAGAATGCAGTCTGTAATTGGAGACTAAATGGCTGTACTATAGATAACCCTCAAATAATGTTTGTACACTTATAGCTTTGTTTTGGCTTTGTTATAGTTGGGCTGTTTCATTAATTACAGTTTTTATCTTGATCTAAAGCTAAAATTAAAGCGGTTGTAGGTGGTGTGAGACCAAAACAACTGAAAACATTAACTGGGTGTATAGAAAGTCAAATAAACAAGATGATATAACTACATTCTGAATAGATTACTTTGCCCAGCTTTCAACATATTTAGGATAATATCTACATTTGAAGAACAAAGAACAAGTTACCACCATTCAAAAGTTTGGGGTCTGTAAGAATATTTGAATGTTTTGAAAGTCTCATGCTCATCAAGGTTGCATTTATTTGATTAAAAATACAGTATTATTGTGAAATATTATTACAGTTTAAGATAACTGTTTTCTATTTTAATATATTTAAAAATGTAATACATTCCTGTAATGCAAAGCTGAATTTTCAGCGTCATTTGATCCTTCTGAAATCATTCTAATATGCTAATTTGATGCTTAAGAAATATTTATTTTTGAATTATTTTTGATGAACAGGAAGTACAAAAGAACAGCATTTTCTGAAATAGATTTTAAAACATTGCTAACATATTTACTGTCACATTTGATCAATTTAATATACCTTTGCTGAATAAAAATATTATTTTATTTCAGAAACAATTATAAGAAAGGAGCCCAGACTTTTTAAAAGTAATATATAAAAGTAGTGCTATCAAAGATAATGAGTTAACACATGCGATTACTGAAATATTACAAATGGAAAATATTTCAGGATCTTCTGTAAGACTTTGTAAGATGCAATTTTAATAATTATCAAAGGTCAGCAAGTGAAATATAAAACCCAGCATTAAAAACTGGCAAATAAACATTTTAATAATTTATATATTATTTATGAAACATAATGAAGCGTTATACAACAAAAGTTAATTCTAGAAAATCATGCATTTCATTCCAGTTTTAACTTCACTTTACCTTTGCTTTGTAAAGGTTTAGTTGTTAAACTATAAAGCTATAAGTGAATGATTGTTTTTCCTTTTTCACCTTAGATCAGTACAATCCCTTTATTGATTCAAGTTCATCTGTATCAAGCAGTTACAAACGCACTGTGCGGATAGAGCACTTAATCTCAGGTACCATGATGCAAACCATCCCACCTATGTTTCCCCTCTGTCTGGAAACATAGGAGCACTGAAGCAGTGTACAGGGCCTAACCTGTGATGATCCCTGCTGGATGCTGTTTGCCTTCTGCACATGGCTGTCTTAATATTGCTGTTTAGATACGCTCTTTACTAACCCCTTCTGAATCTCCAATGTCTTTATGTCTGTAACACCCGCCGTGTTGTTTCTCCTTCTCCCCGCCTGCCTGTCAGACTCGTTTGGTCAGCCGTCTATGGTCCAGCATCTCCCAAACCCCTCTCCCTTCCAGTCTGAGCCCTCCACTGTAGCAGGCCTTTTTAGAGGTAGGGAGCCTGTGGCTGGAGGTTGCCTTGTGTGGTACTGCGCCCCTTTTAGATATATGTTTCCCTTTGTCTCTAATGCTTTCTGATCTAACAGAATATAACACCATTCAAAATCAGATCCTTAAAGGGATAATTCTCCCAAAAATGACAATTCTGTCATCATTTACCAACCCTGACTGTGTTTTATGGTGCTTTTTGGAGCTCGACATAAGAAGTTTAGAATGACACAAGGGTGAGTAAATGATGGCAGTTTTTGCATTTTGGCGAACTATCCCTATCCCTTGTAGTTTTTCAGGATGTCTTGTGCATGTCTGTAGTTTACCCTCCGCTAACTTTGACATGTGATCATGGACTCTAGTCCACTTATTGGCAGCACTTGAACTTAAATTTTTTCAGCTTGTGTATGCTTCAGACGGTGTCCTAGTCTGTATTGTGACTTCTGTAAGAAGCTTTAAATGGCTTTTTGTACCTTTTAAAGGATACGGAGCTCCACAAATGCCTCCTCCACAGAGCTCAGGGGAGCTGCGTGTTGACTTTGAGTCTGTTTTCGGTACTAAAGCTGCCTCGTCTAATAGCCTGGATACAGCTGGTAAGTCATTTTAGGGAAAATCTAATGAAAACACATCAACATGTAATCAGAAGTTTCTGAACTGACAGCATTAAATGATTTTAAACTGGGCTTTTATGCCTGTATGTTTCTTATTTGGGTTCATTATGGATAATTAACTGAATGACCATTGTATATCAAATATGCTATATAAATATACTCACCTGTTTTATTTGTGAATGTCACAGCAGGGATTTTGAAACCCACTGTGGCGGGTTCAAATCAGTCCAGTCTGCTCCCAGAGAAACTGGTGTCAGATGACCTGGATTCTTCCTTGGCCAACCTTGTTGGAAGTAAGTGTCAATTATTCAAAAGTTTTAATTTGTGTTTGTCAGATTATGATGCTAAAAGGAAGATATATTACATTGTTAGGGGCCATTTCACAAAGAAGAATGCATTTTTGCACATATAAACGTGACATGCAGGCCAGTTAGGTGAAGAAAACGCAAGTTCTGATCAAGTAGATGCTGCAGAAAGTGCAAGCACAATGGTCAGTGATGTCTATCTAGTGCATGATTACATAGAGAAACAACGGACAAGCAACATGTTCTCTTGTGAACGGCTCCTTACTTTCCAACTTTGTTACAAAATTTAAATGTACCTCTTCATAAAGTCTTCATAAAATATATATTTTCTCACTTATAGATCTGGGCATTGGAAACGGTACCACTAAAAAGTAAGGATTTTGCCCTTTGTGATGCTCAGTATGTAAATTTTTCATATTCTGATTTGGTGTTAATATTAGTCACTTGTTTTCGCAGTGATATCCACTGGAACCAACCAGGAGAGAAAAAATTAACTGGTGGAATGAACTGGCAACCCAAAACTGCTCCATCTACTACATGGAACCCTGTCTCTATGGTACAGATGTACTTTATATTGATAAAATCGCTCTGTTCCAAAACCTAGTGAGCTGCGGCCATAAGCAGCTACCTTCTAGGGAAGCATCCTTACCTCTTAAGGCTGGAATACATTATATGATTTTAAAACACTTGGTATCACACACTTGCCGACCTTGTAAATGGTTACAGAAAAAACTGGGCATTATTCACTACATGTGTACCTCATTGCTATTAGACAAATAAAAAATGCAAGCAGTGTGTTCTGAAATCAAATCATCTGGGGATAAAATTGAAGTTGAACCACTGATGTCACGTGGACTATTTTAACAATGTCTTTACTACCTTGCTGGGCCTTAAACGTGGTAGTTATGTGGCTGTCTATGGAGGCACAGAAAGCTCTCGGATTTCATCAAAAATATCTTAATTTGTGTTCTGAAGATGAACACAGGTCTTACGGGTTTGGAACAACATGGGCGTTTTTAATTAATTAATAACAAAATTTAATTTTGGGGTGAACTAAAACCCTTATGTTAAATTCAGAACACTATATACTGTAGGCAGCAGACACAAAAACGCTCTACACAGACGACTCAACTGAAAAATTGATTTCAGTAGCTTTTGAAATGAGCATGTTGCTAAACAGTTCAATACTTAAATATATAGCGCACAAACATTGGTTAAAGTAATGCAATTGCATAAACTGTTTTAATTAATCCTTCTTAGTATGGGAAAGAAATGTCTAAATCGTTACTGACATTTTTCTTGCCTTGCCTGCCTTTTATTAACCAAGCTCACTGAAGTGCATTCTGGGATTTTGCTAAAATAAGGAGTATTACATTTTTTGGAACAGAGAAAATGTAATGAAATGAATCACATATGAACTTAGTGTTCTTATTAGTCTTTCTTTGTTTTATAGCCTCCATCTATCATGGCTTTCCCTGCTACAACACCTACAGGAATGATGGGATATGGCATGGTTAGTATTTCTGTGATTTTTATATTTGATCTTTTAGTTCTTTTTATATTGTTTTTAAGGTCTTTATTTTTTATTTATTTCTGTTTTATTTTAGTACATCGGGTTAATCTGAACGAAAATGAGAAAAGTTGCTTCAGCAACAAGCTGCAATATGTGTTTTTGTTTTTTATTTTAATTAATGTTGATTTTATTTCAAATAAAAAGGTTGTAGTTTTTTATGGTTTTAGTTAACTTTGATAACTGAATGATTCTTCATGGTTGTGATTTTTGTAGCCTTCACAGTTGCCCTCTATGAGCATGATGACCCAGCCCACAATGATGTACACACAGCCGGTCATGAGGCCATCCAATCCGTTCGGATCAGTGTCCAGTGCACAGGTACTGCCCCTACAATCTCTCTTACCTTTCATGTATGTTACGTTGTTCTTGTGATGAATGTAGCTTTCTATTAACACTTTTCATAATCATGGTCCATTGTGTTCTGATGGACCATGAAGACAGAGAACTCCCTCCCAAAGTGCAGATCATTCCTCTCCTCCTGCACATGTGCTTCTCCCTGTCACTCCAAGTTCTTTCCTTTCTCTCTGTGTTGTTCTCTCTGTATTAGCCCTCCGCTGCCTCTAGTCCTTCCAGTCAGAGTCCTCTCAGAGCCCCAGGACAAGACCCCTTTGCACAGCTCTCTCTCAAGGATTTCTTGTAGAGCTTCGTCTTTTGTCTAGGTACCGCATGTGTTTGTGATCACCGATGGTCTTGCATGCCATGGTCAGTTTCATCTCGTGCCTCTTGCTAGATGTAGACTACAAATAGATTGCACATATTATTGCACATATATATGTATGTATATTTATATATATAAAAATAATGGTCATTTAATATAAACACTTTTGTGTAAATATTCTAATATTTTGAAATACTAGATTTTTGACTTTCATGAGCTGTAAGCTCTAATCATCAAAGTTAAAACAAAAAATGTTTTACTTTACATGTAATGAATCTAGAATATATGAAAGTTTTTTTACGATATTCATATTTTTTGAGATGCACCTGTATATATACACACACACACACATATATATATATATATATATATTAGTGGTGGGCCGTTATCGGCGTTAATGTGCTGCTTTAACGTGAGACTCTTATCGGGCGATAAAAAAAATATCGCCGTTAATCTATTCTCAAAGTTGGGTTGGGAGCTGGGTTTATACTAAACAAGCTATGATGACTTTCACCTTGATATTTTATATAACCGACTGGCTGAGGCCAGTCTAAAAAGATGCTCAGGACAGTTGACGGGCCACTGCTGTGCATAATCACGAAAGCTTATCTTTTTCACATGTTTTTAAGCCTTACCACTTGTCGATTTAAACATTAAAGCATCCAAACACAAGACACGGAAAAGCTGAAGAGAGTAGCTGGTTACTCGTGCGCTGTGTTCGGTGCACACAAGGGAGATCGAGAGTCGCGTATCATGGACAGCGACACTGAACCGAGCTCTCTTCTGCGAAGTTCTCCTCGAAGTCCCTTCTGCACCTGAACGAACAAATACAAATCGCAGTTTGAACAAACAAAAAGATGTGAAAAAGCCCAATTCAGTACCGCGGTGTTCTGGTGTTCAGGGCTCATGCAGAGAAAAGCGTCTCAAAACGCTTGAACGCTTGCTTATTTTTGCTCTTGTGCCGACAAATACATACAAAATAAAAAAAAACTGTCAGTTATTTCGTAAGTGAAAGTAAACAGTTAAGGAAAAAAATGGGATGTGTATCATATTGGATGCGTTCATCGTCTCTTAAAGTGACCGCGCCTAATTTAGCTACTGACTGCTGTAACGTTAATCCAAGAAAATCACTCACTGCTCTTGACTGAATTACTTTGTAGTTTTAACAGTCAAACCAAAAATTATTCAGACACCAGATATAATTTTTGATAAATATAGCAAATAAACTGTAATAATGTGAGAAATGTTGAAGATGTCTGAATAAATGTAGGTTTGATTGTATATTTCATTTTTACATTGAAGACTATTTTAGATTACATGTAAGACTATTTTACATTTATTTATTTGGTCTCTGTACCTTGACACCTACAAACTTGAAAAAAACGTAAACATTGTGTAAATAGCACAAATAAATAAAAATAAATGAACATACAAATTAAACAATTTCAAACAGGGCCCACTGGTACAACCTTCACCGGGGTCCCGCTGACCCCAGCTATGGCCCTGCTCACGCCCTTTTCACACATAATCCGTCTGCAGTGCGTATGCAGTCCGTGTGTGTTACGTATGTGGTGCAGCACAGACTCGATGTGCTTTCACACAGGACGCGTTTGCAGTTCGCTACTCGGTACGTAAACGATCGCTGCACTGCTGCAGACGAAACGCTCCTGGAACGCAACTGGAATCCGTTAACATGGGTGCGTAAAAAAATATGCAACGCATACGCACTGCAGACGGAGTATGTGTGAAACAGGCGTAAGGTTGTTTGCACCTTGTGCAATGTAGAATTAGTTTAAAGCTTTTTCAAGCACTTTGTGATGCATTTTGGAAACAGGAGATGAGCCCCTTTTCTAATGCACCACCTTGCTTGATAAACCCCTTCTCAAAGACTTACTGTTTGTCAATTTTATTTGGGTAGCATACATATTCTGAATGCCTTCGGCAGAATTCGAATGAGCCATTTTAATCTAGATTAATCTAGATTAATTTTTAAGATCACAGTGAGATTAATCTAGATTTAAAAAATGTATCCATGCCCACCACTAATATATATATATATATAATGTGTTTTAAAACTGTTACACATATTTTGTTTAAAATGTAAAAATAAATTATAAAAATAAAACTGACACCATTCTTTACTAATATGTTTCAGTATTAAATATATATTTATCATTTAATTCATTTTTTTAATGATTTACTTAATTATATGTAAAGTAACAGTAACAATAAATTAGTTCACAATTAAAACTGTTATATTCATGCCTGAATATATATTACAAAAACCCCTGGAGATTTCTGTAGTGCAGTAGTCCCCATCCTTTTTCAACTCGCGGCCCACACAACCAAACACATATTTGCGCGACCCACTGCAAAAAAAATTAACTGACCCCGCTATTGTTGGGTTAATAACTTAGTACTCAGAAGCTAGATTGTTAACTGTATTTATTGATTGAACTAGGGCTGTGCGATATGAAAAAAAAACAAAAAAAAAAACCTATCATGACTTCTTTGATCAATTTTGCGATTTCGATTTTAAACACGATTTTGACACACACAGATATGCTTTAAAGTCAAAAATGCATTCAGGATGAATTTGAAACATATTTCCAAAAGAAAACCAATTAGAGCTTTATCAAAAAGTTGTAACGTCTCTAGAACAGACATAAGTCAAAATAATCACTATAGTAAAGGTGTAACAAAATTTCTAGACTTATGGCAAAAAAATATAAATAAATAAATCCTGTGTCAAGGGACTTTTTTTCTTTTTTGCCATGCATTATTCATAGAACTCATTAATTGCAGCGTTTCCTCAAGTGTTGAAATAGATTTGTAATACATTATACAGGTTCACACGTACTCCGTCTGCAGTGCGTATACATATGTGTATGCGGTGCAGAAGCAGGAGCGAGAGCGCGTTATTGTAACGCGAAAGCACATTAAAATAATGCGCGAGCACAAATCTCTCTGTTCGCACGCAGATTTCCTTTGCTTTGTCACAAAACCAGACACGCGTGCTCAGATATTAATTATTTTTGCACGTTTAAATAATCGCACTAATAAATAATGTAAGAATAAATGACTGAAGTCACCTTTAAAACGGTGATATTCAGCCCTGATCATATATTTTAAAAAAGTCATGGAGATTTTTATATGGAATATATTTCTAGTTATGCACAGATATTTCAAGATATTTCATCACTTTTTCATTTTCTGTGAGTACAGTTTGTATAAAAGGATTTTATACATCCAGTAACCCCAAACTGGAAAAGTCACGAAGTAGAAACCCTGCAACTTTCCTGTAACACCTCTAAAACGTTTCTCCTTTTCAGCTGACATCAAACTCTCTTATTTTTTAACCCCTCTCCTCCAACCTATCATACAGACTATTCACTATCCAATCATTTCCCAGTTCCAGGTTTCATTCATAAATGTATCACGATATGGAAGCGACATGGGTCGCGAACACTTTTTCTTGTAGACTTAACACACTGTTGTAAAGCGTCTATTTAATCCTACATATAATTGTCCCTTTTTTCAGATGCAGTTTATGTAACACAAAATGAAGTTGCTCCCTGATGTCAAACCATTAAGCTCTGCCCTCTGTGCTGGGATGCTCTTCAGAGGACCGATCCCACAACATACTCGACGTCAAAGATGTAAACCAAGTGTGTTGAAAGACTGGGAGCATACTGCAATCATTTCGTAATTTGTTTAAGATGTCAAGTGATGCTGCTGTTTGACCCATAAAGGGATTCCTCATACATTTTATAATCTGTTAAGGTAGGTAAGGGCATTGAAAGACCTGGATATTTAGTGTTCTGAGAAGCTATAGTTTGATTTTCCTGCTAGGTTGTTTTTTTTTCCTCCGACCGGGAGCTTCTGATAAAAGGTCTTCTGGCAAACGGCGACCCAAATCGGAGTATAACTCAGCATCTGATATAGTATGTGTTATGAAATAGTAACAGTAACTTTGTTTTACACTTTATCTTTTAGTTTCGACTTTAATTGTATTCACCGGTAGACCTTTCTTGCGTGTCGTTTGTATTTATTTATAATTAATGCCTAAAAAATAAAACAGGAGAGTTTACGAAGTACATTGGGGGGAAATAAATATAAATACTAATTCAACATTATTCTTGGGTGTTGGATTGTATAATGAAGGTATAGACTTTTGAAATAAATATTATGTGGATAATACACCTGTAAGCTAAATTATAGAGCACTAACTATTCGCTAAGTTTTATGTCTAGAACAACTTCCCGTAGATGAAATGTTTGCAACCCAAGGCTATTGGGAGGGTAATCATTAGTGAACGGTTTGTTATACTGTTTAGTCGATACTGTGCTTAGGGGTTTTGCAATGAGATATTTGTTGGAGTAGAAAAGCACTTCCTCCGTGACTGTGAGGTGTTGCACTTGGGAAGGGAGGTGTTCTGCATTATGCATGGCATGCCATCATTTTCACACGGACCGTAAAGATCTGGCTGCCCCTGATCTGAATGTTTCAGACTTCTTGTCAAGTTAAGCACCCTGCTCTCTAAAAGTCCAGGATTACTGAACGGTAGCTGGACGCTCCTCTAGCTATTGGTCATGGACAGGGTTATTAATATCACTGTAAATTTGTAGTGTAACATATAGGAAACGCTGACTGGGAGACGATTCGAGCACTGTTGATCGGTGCTTTTATGTATATATACATATGATCATTTAGGAAGTTTGTCCAGGGGTTGGCTAAGGATGGTTTGAAATATGAAAGCGATTCAATCAGATCTGAGTTTTACTGAATAATTTCTGTGTTGTCTTCACCGATCTTTTTTTTGTTTGTTTGTTTATGTATTTAAAGATGTAAGAATAATTAGTGAACTCTTTCTTTTTCAATTAAAGTGCAGCTTCCACAAATCTTGTGTACGTTTGGTTAATGGTCATGCATTAGTTTTTTTCAGCTTGACATGATGGTTAATCATGTGCTAGTCTTTGTGACTTACAAATACTCCTAAACATAGCTTATCTACCAGTGGGAACCTATACATTATCATTTGTATTCTGTTAATCTAATTGTTGCAGTTCACTCAAGTGATCGAATCAATACTTTGAAGCTTAACGGAGGTTTACAAATGTTTGATAGATTTGAGAGTTTGTACTCGCTTGCCTCTTAATAATGAAACCTTGCTCCTACTTGTTAAACATAAGCCAGGTTAAACCTGTTCTAATATAAACTTGTTGAGGGAATCAAAAAGACTACATTTTAATATTTATTTTCCTTGTATGTACCAGGAAATAAAGTAATATATAGACACAGTCATGTTGTGTTCCTGAATCTGCTTTTAACAAACGTAAATGATTTGGTAAATGATTCAATGATTCACTCATTAACACAGTCATTTGTCGCCACCTACTGGTGAATATAACCTACAGAAAAACTGAAAAGTCATCATCATTGACGCAGAGACTGTCTGGAACATCAAAAAACAAAAGTCCCAGTGCTGTTGTATATCAGCATTCACTAATCAAATTAGGATCTAAACGAATCATTGTATAACAGCAGTACAGAAAAACGGAGGACTTATGTAATAATGTTGTTGTTTGCACAGACCCTGGCTGACTGAATTACTAATCACAAATTATGTATTAATATCAATATGCAGACAAGTTTTACATTAGGTGGTTCTGTAGCCTATCCATCATTTAGTGGGTTTATATAGCCTAATTTATGAGAACATATTTATTTTATATATATATTTTATATATATATATTATAAATATTTCAATGTTTGCGCATAGGGCCTTCATTATACTGTCCATTTACATTCTTTAGGAAACAACTTTAATGCGTTAACGTCACGCGAGGTGTTTGCGTGAAATACGCACGCCGCATACTTCCGATTGGAGCGTTCTATCTTGGCGCGTCGCGTTGACCACTCAAACCTAGTCTTTGATTGGTCGACTGGAAGCCGACGTCAAGACTCCGTCCACCCCTGAGAGACGCGTCGCTCGAGCAGTGAAGATGTTCTGTACTGCGCGTCAGAAAGGCGCTCCAGAGGTTCTGCCACGGAAACAAGGTGAGCTAAAACCTTATATACCTGTCGTTAAGTTTGTGAAGATTGTTTTGCCACTACAGAATATATACACGAGCCTCTAAAATACTTATAGCCTAAATACATTCTTCAAGGTTGTCATTGTGTTCGGTCTCGAGTAAACTAATGTTAGGCTACATGAAAAGTAAAGTGTTTCGATCGATAGACTCACATAATTCATATAAAACTGTATTTAGTCTGTATTTATAATACGGGATTACTAATCAACGGTTGGTATTGATTATTTAAATGATTTTGATGTGAAGAAAAGTAGTTGTGACAGGTTATTGTTATTGCCTTCCCCGCTCGTGAGATCTTGGATATGTATCACTAATGAATGTAACGCATTTATGCCTTTTTAAAAATGCAATACGGAGGAATAATGAATTTAAGAGAGAACAGAAAAGGAGCAGATGAATCCCCGTTTTATCACTGCAGACAGGGATACGCCACATTATCCTGTTTTTCAAATTCAATTACATGTCTTAACACGTCAACAGATGGACACCTAAAGCTCCAAGGTGCTTCAGTTATTTTACACAACCAGAATAAATACCACTTTAACTTATTGTCACTTGTCCTGTTTATTAAAAAGTGCAATTTAAGTTGAAATGTTTATGTATGAAATGTTTGTTTACTAAGAGCTTATTCAATTGAATCCAGCCTAATGAAATTTGCAAAGAGCCTCATTTGATAAGTCAGAAGACCTTTGGACAAGAAACAGGATTCAGGATGAGACATTACAGCATCAAATACCGCAGATACATCAGCATGTTAAATCCATTACTCATGTGCTCTTGATGGTTTGTTTTGTTTAATCATACCAGACACATTCATAATTTCAGATTTGAGTCAGACTCTCAAGAGAATTCGTACAGTATTTCCATAAGCTCCTCACTAATGTAAAGCATTAACCTTTCAATGCTATTTTATTGTTCGCTTGTTGTTTGTATAATGTTATGTATTAGGTTGATTTTGTCATTTCTTTGAGACTTGTTTTGATCCAGGTGTAACCCAGAGTAAATAATGTTTCAGTGAGCTGTTTTCAAATATTTGCAGAGTTAATGTGACACACTGTTGTCTTAAGCATTACATATGGTCATATGATCATGTAAGGATTTTTTTTTTTACAAATTAAATCGTGTTCTTATTTTTCTGTGCATAGAAATAAACCAATAATTTTAATAGAACATCAAAGCCATTATCTGAGATGACTTTTAAATGGGAGCAGCATGCAATTTATGATCAATGGAAAAGTTCATCATTTGTTTTCATCATGCTCGATCTAAAGGTCTGCCCCTTCTCATGGTCAACTGACAGTGCCGTCACATGTTTTGTCTAATCTCAGCGTTCGCTAAACAGGCTCTCACTCAGCTTCATTGTGCACTTATTTAGAATCGCATTTCATTCCAAATTACTTCAAATTCAGCATACAAATTGGGTTACATTTGTCCTTTCCATTAAATAAATGAGTGCATCATTCTCTAATTATTATATTTTCGTAGAAAAGCCTAATCTGATGTGAATGAGACTAATGGAGCACTATGATGTTTTGGTGTGCTGATTGCAGGTGCTGTAATTGTGCATAATGAAATGCAGGTGATTCAGGAAGAACAACAGATAGCAGTGTGGACTCTGTGCTAGTCTCAGTGCTAGAGTCCCCCCAACTGTGAGAAGAAAAGTGGTCATCATGATAGACCTGAGCCACCTGAGCGAGGAGGAGCAGGAGATGATCATGACGGTTTTAAAGAGGGATGCTGAGTTGAAGAAAGCAGAGGAGGAACGAATCAAGTAAGACTGCATAACCAGCATAATCAAATTTTCATTTGAAGGCTAAATGACCTCCTTAATGTATAATGATAGCTGATCTCAAGCAGTGGCAGCAATGTGAGATACAATTTTAAATCAGTTTTAAGTTGATTTTTTAAAAATAATTATTATAAATGGCATTTTATGACATCAACTGAGGTATTACACTGAATATTCATATCTAAAAAATTTTTTTAAAAGGTGATTAAAACATTAGTAAATCGGAAATACACTTTCCCTTGTACGTTCACATACAATTTAACTTAAAATATGCATTACTCTTCAAAAGTTTGAGGTTAATAATTAATACCAAACTGATCAAAAGTGACAGTAAAGACATTTATAATGCAATTTCTATCCATCAAAAAATAATGAAAAACTGAATTCGTTTTTTTTTTTTTTGAAGATAAGCTGCACAATTGTTTTATTGTATTTTTGACTAAATCATAGTTTTATTGTTATGTGAGCATAAGAGACAAAAACATTTAAAAAAATACAATCTTACCAACCACAAACCTTTGCAAATGCACATAATGACAGTAATTTTAGACATATCTATTGAAATACAACATAATACAACATGAAAAAACAGGGCATTAATCCAAAAACAAACACTAAGGGGGTTCACTCGAATGAACGCCATTGCACTTGCAAACTATTTGTTCTCGTGTTTAATGCTTTGAATGGAGACTGGCAGTCTACATGAAAGGAAGAATGCAGAATCTGACCATGTCTGGGTGATTTCCCTGTGTTCAGCCTCAACCGTACTCAACCTTATAAAAGGATTAAGTCTACCCTTGTGAAATAATTGTCTTGGCCGTTTCACATGACCAACATAGTTTCCCTTCCTTCAAAAGCAAAGAAGTGTTCCAATAGTTCCTACCAAACTCATGATTTGAATCAAACAAATTAAGAATCACTGCAAATGCTCACAATGTCTTGATTATGGTTGTTTTGAAATTTTAACTATTTGTAGCATTTAACATTAACCACCTCTCAAACATGTCATAGTATAATGATTCGTTTCGACCTTTCGAGCTGTATTTCTAAAGAAATCATTCAATAAAACTCCTTATCATTAGAGTCTGAATTACTTAACAGGTTACAGCTACTGGGAACATTGATAGTACCCAAGAAGCAGCCATTATGAGAGATGTAGTATTTGCAAAGCAAACAGAGTCAGTATTGAAGACAGTTTTGTGTGTTTAAGTCAATGAAGGAAGAGTTTGTCCCGACTCTTTGGTAATAAGGAATGTTATTGATTTAAGAGGCTCTCATAAAGGAGAGCTGTGTAATGTAATAAAAAAATAAAGTGCAATGAGGTACCGACATTTGGAAAGCTCAGTTTATGGTCCTAGTGCTCAAAGAACTTCCTTGAGACATTTGTACAGTGCATAAAAAGTAATCAACATTTTGCGACCAAACAACAGAATATGTGATAAGTGCCATGCTTTCTGTCCTTGATGGTTTATGGAGAAAACTAATTTGCAGCCTGTGGAATGCATGGTATTTGTCCAAAGGACCATGCTGAGGTGAGACTATATTAGGTTAGATGCTTGTTGCTGGGAACTGTTGATGATTTTAATTTTTCTCACCCAAGTTGAACCTCTCATCTGATTCCCAGACATCTGCAGAAAGCCGTCCCAGAGGAAGTCAAACGCAAATTTATGTCAGGAGAATGGTTCTATGAAGCAAAGTCACAGAGACACCAGGACAGGATTCATGGCTCTGAAATCATCATGGCATCGATGAAGCAAAGGAAACCCTCAGTTGTTGGTGAGACCAAAAAGCCTACGGTTTAAACATGCAAATCCTCAGGTTTAAATGCTTTGATAGCAAGCATATTTAACACCAGTAAACATCTCGCGATCCTCCTATATAGAGTATTTAACCAAGTCGTGGGGCGGCAGATCCAGAAGCATCAGTCGAAAAGATAGTGATGTCAACATGACGTCTCCTAAAGTCACACAAACTACTGAGTCCTCAGAGCATCTAAAAGAGAGGTAATGCTAAATGTTCATGTACAAAAGCACAAATATCAGCATCTACGGTTCAGTGAGGTTGGCATAATCCTTCACTGAATATCTAGACACACATAGTATATCTCATCTATCTATGTATTCATCAACTTATCTGGAACAACAGGAGTAATAACTGTTCACGCTTGCCAGAACCCTTTGGTTTGCACTGTGTATGCAACTTCCACCCCTCCCAGGCACTTTGTGTGCTTTACAGGTGTGGATACCTTATGATTTAAAGATCTTTATGACTCGACAAGGGTCAACAGAGGAGTTTGCACGCTGTCCTCTTAAAGTACTCTGCCTGTGAAGGTTTAATTGATCCTGATCATTGCAGGATGTCTTGTAGAACGGGACTTGTTTTCTTTTGCTTCTTATGAATGCAAGCATAAACATGCAATTGCTATTTCTTTTAAAATTAGGGAAAATTGTGAGACATTAGAAGTTCAGCAAGAAAAACTAAACATCGGCATGAGATCGCCATCCAAGGTATGTAAATGCTCATTAAACTATACAACCATATCAGGGTCAACTGCATTCATTCCTGTATATCTTTGGGGAAACACTTAAAGGGGTCATATCATAAGGAATCAAAATGTCAAAACATCCTCTCCAGTCCAAATAGACCAGGGATCCTCAAATCTGGACCTCGAGATCCACTTTCCTGCAGAGTTTAGCTCTAACCCTAATCAAACACACCTGAGCAAAGTAATCAATGCCGATTAATGTCTTTGGGATCATTAGAAAATCACAGGCAGGTGACTTTGATCAGGGTTGGAGCTAAACTCTGCAGCACATTGGACCTCCAGGGTAAGATTTGAGGAGCCATGAAATACACCATTTATTAAAAATGTGAGAAAATGGTTTCTACGGAAATTTCATGACTTACAGCTATCAAATGTATATTAAAGAGCATGTCTATTGCTATTTCATGCTTTCCGACTTATTTACATTGCTAAAGAATTGGATTCTCATGCTATACATGACCAAAGTCTTAAAGATCGAGTTGAGTATTTCTGTGCCAAAGACACCCCTTCAGGGTTTTTATAGGTTTTGGAAAGTTTTTTTTTTCGAGTATGGCCATGTATGATGTTATAAAGAGTGAATTTCCTTGTGTAGGCACTTCTCCAGGTAGCAGTTGCCCTTGACAGCTGTACACTCTTTTACAAATCGGATAAAATTAAAGACTCTTTGGCAATATAAAGGATGCAATACTACTCTATAGGTACTCAAGATTAACATGAGATTGGCAGAAACCGTGTGTTATGTCCACTTTAACATACTGTATGGCCGCCCACATTTAGACATCAACAACACCTACCTGTACTTAGAAACTTGGTCCACCTGGTCAGTATGTGGTACTAAGGAGGATTCTGCCACAATATAATACAGGCTTTGAAAAGAGGCTGTTATTTAAGGATGGGGCAGAGCAAACAGTATATAAAGTATATTGGATTCACCAGCAGACCTGCAGCTTGTGAGTAAACACAGCTGTTTCTCATGCCACATGCAACCTGGGTGTTAGGTGTAGGGTCTTATTTCTATGTATCAGATATAGGGTAGAAAACTGTCATGAATTTGATCTAAAATTCATATCTTCGGTAACACTACAGGATAAGTTAATAAATAAAATTACTTAATACAATGTATGATATGACCCCTTTAAAGTCTTGGCCACTGAGTGAAAGTCAATGCCAAGCAACAAATAAATCAATATGGCATCAATAATAAAATGTATTTATTCATTGTAAACTTTGTCTGTTTACCTGGTTCCAGCCAAGGCACAACCCATTTAACAGTGTTCCAGTAGAGCTTGATTTTGAGGAAACTGATATCCACTTTACATCAGGACCTGGTCTCAGGAAATCATTAGACAGAGGCTCTGATTCACAAGGTTTATGTGGCAACTTGTTGTATAATGTTAATTTGTGCTTTGACATTTGTAGTTTTGTGCTCTCCCATGCTTACAAGTCTCATATTTGCAGTAAAACATCAGGAAGCAAGTCATGGTGTAGGTAATAGTGAGGTTTTTAACACCCCACACAACAAACCTCCTGGTCAAAAGCCTGTGCCAAAGAAGAGGACCAAAATCAACAAACCACAGAGCTCTGTCTCAGACAGCACCAATTCTGTGTCCAGCCAGGGTGTGTCCACCACAGCAGGCTCAGGTATTAGGTCTCCACCACCAAGTATCCCTAAACATAGCTCCAATGAGCCCTCTCTCAAGAGCCAGCTGCCGCAACCAGTAGTGTCCTTAAGCTATGTTCGCAAAAACAGCAGTCAAGAAAAGGATCTTGAAGAATCTAGACTTTCTCTGGGTAGTACAGAAGAATCAGGTAGCAAAACTGAAAACAAAGAGCAGTTTAGCTCTCCTTCACCACTGAAGTTGCCAAAGTCACGTTTACCAGTAAGAGCTTCATCGCAACTGATAAACCCTCCACAAAGCTTACAAGAAAAGCCAAAAATAAAACCACGTCTAAGTCTGAACTCTATCACAAGAGGAGATGATGCCAAAAAAGTGGAAGAACTTGTAAAACAAAGAAGAGAAACAAATAGTTGCCATCCTCAGACATCAAGTATGGAATTAGAGGGCCAAAACATTTCTGGTGAAATTAACCTTCCACGTGAGAATGCAATGTTCACGTTGACTGACAACTCTGCAAAGCCACTGGATGAGATCACTGCCCCTCAACCTACGATGCACAAATCTGGGAATGTGGAAAATCATATGAGTCTTTATCCAAAATCAGAAACGATAGGAACTGAAGAAAATATGAAGAAAACTGTTGGTATGAGCCACATTTTTTAGAAATGTAAAGATTTGTTAAAGGAAATATTCACCCAAAAATGAGAATTTTTGTTATTTACCCATCATCATGTCATTTCAAACCTGTAAGACTGACTGACTTCTGCCGAACACAGGGGATAATTTAACAAGCAGTCGGTTAAATTTTGGGTGAGCTGACAAATAATGGCAGTGACACTGGGTCTCAATTGAGTGCCTAAAGCACCCAAGTGTGTCAGCAAAATACACATTTCACATTTTGGTAAAATACTATTTGATATTCAAGCACTCATCCAGTTCTTCACACTCCAGTCCGGTAGGTGATGGAAATGTTCACCCTTCTACTGCGTCAACAAACCAACTTACAAGAAAATGCCAACAATATAGAAAATTCACACAATTAGATATTTATTACATTTTCTTCTTTGTGCTTCTACTGCTGTGTTCTGCAGAAGAAAGAAAGTCATATGGGTTTGGAATGACATACAGGTTAGTAAATGATAACATGATTTTCATATTTGGGTGAAATAATCTTACATTTAAATTTAACTGAATACAATTTTTGCTTACAATAGTGTTGTCTAGAATTTCTGGCCATTTAGTGCTACACTGTTTTGTTGTATTTTTACAGATCACCAATTTCCTAGATCCCTCAAAATAACAGATACATTCAACAAGACAGATGCCTCAACTGACTATGAGACTGACAGTGGCCCCCTTGTCTTCAGTATAAAACAAAATACTAATAACTCAAAACAAGAAGATGCCAAAAAGGAAACCATGACAGATGAATATATTTCCACACCTACTGATGAACCAGGAGATTCCATTGCCAAAGTTCTTGAGTGGTTTAGCAGAAGCTCAGACAGCAGTGATATGCTTGATGTAGAGAGCAATGTCCAAGACATGGAGGACGACACCAAGATCGATGACATAGACTTTGAAGATGACATTGATCAGAGAGCAAAACCAAGAGATAATGTGTACTTAATCATACCACGCCAAAGTGAAGAAGTTCCATCAGAAGTCAATACAATATTTCTACAACAGACAGATTGGGGAAAGGACCAGAGTGTTGAGCCTTCCCATAATTCTCCAAAAGAAAAGAGAAGATATGAATCTGCTTCTTACAAAGAACCTCTCATCAAGAAACCTTCTATTGACTGTGCTTTTACTGCGAACAAGGTGCCTCCAGAGATCCCAGAAGTGAATATTTCTGTCAGTGGGAAAGTTAGTCTAAATGAGAACAAAATCAAGAGAGAGGAAGAGACTAAAGTCAAACTTGAAATCACTGACATCAAGCAGACTCAAAATCAGCCAAAGGAAATAACAGGTACTGAAGAGAACCAGCGACCAAAGATTGCCAATTTGAGATCTTTCTGGGAGAAAGAAAACATTGGACCAAAGATTTTGATCAGCAAATCTAGCGTACCGGTTAAAAATGAACACTTCATCCCTAGTGATATTTGTGGAAAGCCAACTGAAGGTGTAGAGGAACAACAAAGAAGTGAGCAGAGCTTGAAAGTAACATCTCCAAGACATCAGAAACAAGAGAGAGTTGGAGAAGATGTAGACCTTGAGCATGTTGGAAGTGGTAACACCACCTATACACCTCAAGTACCCATTTTTACAGATGAATCAGAACCCCCATTGATATATGCTAATCAGAAGACCGACCAAATACATGCAAGCTTTCCCTTAGAGAAAGATGTTCCAAATTTAAAATCATCTTCGCCATCCCTTGACAGTGGATCCTTGCTAGCAGATCAAAATGGTGATAGCAGAGGCACCATTAGTATCAACAGTAATGATGCAGATCACACTCCTCCAAAAGAATTGGAGGCAAAATCAAGAACAGCGCCAAGGACAAATCAAGTGCCTTTTGTTAAGCAGAATTCCCAGCAAGAGAACATGGCAGAGAGGATCAAGCAACTCAAGTCCTTTTGGGAGAAAGAATCTAGAACATCAGCAGCAGTTCAAAACAAATCGACTACTACTACTCGACTGAACCAAAGATTTACAAAATCTGAGTTTGATCTAAGAACAATAGGTACTGATTATGATGATTATGATGCCGATGATGTTGAGGACAGTATTTCTGCCAGAGGTAGACTGTCTCCTAATTTTTCGATGCATCCACTACGGAAGGATAAGCCAAATGTAATGGATGGTATGAGCACTTCACAGTTTAAGAACCTCCGTGACTTCTGGGGAGGATCACCTACAAAATCTGGGCAAAGATCACCAGTTCTTGAAAGTGGAAATCAGAGATCCTTAAGTCCACAAAGTCAAAATGAAAGAGCCAGTGTCAAAGACTCCGTAAATGAAAGCCATAACAAAACGTCCTCGCCAGCCAAAACCAGAGTATTCCAGTCTCCCTCAAAGAAGAGGATTATGTCAAGACAAGAATCTGGATCAAAAACTGATCAGTCACACATGGTCTCAGGCGAATCATTCTCCCATGGAGTGTCTCATTTTCTTCAGCAACAGAAAGGCTCTCACACCTCTTTAGAAGCCACAATGGTACCTAAACCTCAGGTTGGTCAAGAGTCACAACCTAAACATGGTAGAAGAAATAGCAAAGGCAGTCTAAATGGAAAAGCAAATGCCATGAGACGTGCCGCCAGTATGTTTTCTGTGAACACTGCAGTTGAGGAGCAAAGCCAGGACTTAAATCTTTTGTCCAAGAAGTCCCAGGGCCCCAATCTGCAACAGGTTAAAAAGGCACCAGAAGCCATCATCACACACTCCAGAAAAAAACAGGAAGCTAGCTATACCCTGCCAAAAACATCCCCAGAAATCTCTTGGAGAGACCGAGACAAAAACACTCAGAGAAGACCGTCACGTACCTCAGAGGATTCTGACTCTCAACCTCTTGCTAGATCCTTCATTCCACGGGACTACCAGCATTACCTTGGCATCACAGAGGACAGAAGTATGTACACTCCACCTCCAGTTAAAGAGCAGGTTGACGATCTTATATGCACTTCATTTACGTCATCTCCAGAGACACACCGCAGCTGTAAATGTTCCCCTGTGAAAACCAGTACTCCAGTACAGGGTTCCCCCGACCTACAAACCAGGAGAGGAAGCCTGGGATGCGACTCAACCACACAAACTGATGGAAATGCCACTAAGGGCAATTTAACCCGTGAGTTTTAACCTTTGACCTTGGTGTTGTTATCAGTATGGTCTATTGTTTTAGCTACAGGGACACTTTAAATTTTTTCTGTTTCATCAACTGCCAGGTGTGAATCGTTAATCTGATTATTCAGAAAAGTAATAATACACCTTCTGATCACAGTTCACAGTTCACAGCACACACTACATTCCAGAGTTTTATACTTAGGTTTAATGATTTAGAAAAAGTTTTTAACCATATAAGCATGAAAGTATAAGCATGAAATGTGTGTGCAGTTGTAACGGAGGCTAACAGATCGTGCTGTGCATGCAAACTTCTCTCCCCTGATCTCAAGAGGCGCACTAGTGACTGACAGTACTGGGTGCAGTCTTTAGCCTCCTTGTCAGGGCGCCCACCTCCCATGCCGGAGACCCACTCCAAATTATTAACATGACTTATAAACAGAGGTGGGTAGAGTACCCAAAAACTGTACTCAAGTAAAAGTAAAAGTACTTCTAGAAATATTTACTCAAGTAAAAGTAAAAGTACTAGTCTTGAATAGTTACTTGAGTAAGAGTAAAAGAGTATCGGATAAAAAAATCTACTCAAGTAGTTAGTTACTAGTTACTTTGGGTCATATATACTGAGCCTATTTTTATTTAGATATATAGATAAAATGTATGTTATGTGTGTGTGCGTGTATAAATGTATATATTTCATCATCCTTTACTCCAATTTATGTAATTTATTATAAAAGCTTGTCTGTTTACTTAAGTAACAGATATAGGTGTCATGCCATAACATATTTTTAATACGACTGACTTTATATTAAATGTGAATTTAACATTGAAAGTTAATGTGATTTAAATATTGCTACTAATCTTTCATTGTTCAGAAAGAGAGCAAATAACATTTACATTATTAAAGATAATTTTCACTGATAGTCTAGATTTCAATCACTCTCAGAAACTCCCATTAAAATCACTGAAACTGTTAACACTGTGAAATCAATATCTTAATTAAAGATTCGTACACACATCTGCACTTTGTTGTTTCTGACGAGAGAATTCGCCAGAAAGAGGTATTCAGTCAGTGAGCGAGTGAAGGAAGCACCGGCATTTTAGCGATGACTCATCTGAACGCCTCTGATTGGCCAATGCTTTAATAAGCTCAAAAGAATCATGTGTGATTGGTTATAATGCGCAGCGCTGTATAAACGCATCTATCTCTGGCTCAGCGCCAGCAAGCGATCACCGATCTGAATTTAGCAGCTGACTTGCACCAGTGTGATTGTATTAAAATTAATAAAATCTTAATCGGCTATTTTTTGTCTTTTGGAAGAGCCACACACGTACAACAAACTAATGTCACAGTGGTATCGTGTACTGTAATCGAATGTAGCCCAAGTTATTACCTGTTAAACAGTAGACAGCACACGCGGTGTTTATCTAATAAGGACCTCCATCGCTAGCAAATAATATCCTTTGCAGATTTCAATTCAGTGCAGTTCCAGCCACGTTTTCAACGCTCTTTCTGTTCTTAAACGTTACAACTCCGAGTGAACCACTTCAGATGCTCAGCGCGTGCGGCAGGGAACTGAACGACTCATTCAAACTGATTCATGAACCAATTCACTCGTTTGCCAATTGGTTTGATCAAGCCTTTGAACAGTATTGACTCAAAAGAATGAATCATTCGCGAATGGGCATCGCTCATTGCCCAGAGAAAAGTAGACGGCGCGTTTGGAACAAACTGAAGCATTTATAACATTTATTGCATTAAGATAAAGTAACGAGAGGAGCGTCGCCCACAGTAACGAAGTAAAAGTACAGATTTTCCCCCCAAAATTTACTCAAGTAAGAGTATAAAGTACCCATCTTTAAATATACTCCGAAAAGTATTCGTTACCCCAAAAAATTACTCAAGTAAATGTAACGAAGTAAATGTAACTCGTTACTACCCACCTCTGCTTATAAAGGACTAACAGACCCCAGTCTTAAACTATTTACAAATTAGGTATATGTAATTAAATCTGCATAGTATTAGAATTTCGCACAGCTTCCCTTTCAAGTGTAAAATAGTAAGTGCTCACATTACACAATAGTACAAGGGAACAAAACACCAGCCACATTCTTGTTGCTTCTTGCATTAATTATTTATACCTCTATGGGATCAAATTTACACTGTTAAATCTTACAGGTGAAATTGAAAGTCCCATTCAGAAAGCTTTGAGACGGGCTTCATCTAGACCAGTGTTCCATAAAAGCATGGAAGACATCAGCACTCTTCCTAGTAAGCATCAATCCTCTCTATCATGTCCAATGTTTTTTAAACTGTATCCGACTATAATTTATATACTGTTTATTATTAGTTTTTCAGTTAAAAGTACCATATCCATACTTAGCTCTTCCTTTCAGAGTTTACTTATCATGCAGTATCAGCACAATGCTTCTTCCAGAGTACACCTTATTGTTTGGCTCTAAATGGAAAGTACAGGTGACAACATTATCTGTTCTACTTTATCCTGTGTTTTGCCATTGTTATCTTTTCCCTAAGGACAAGACCAAAAACAAGCAAATGACTACATGCAGAGCAACTACGATGGCAAGTTTTGAGCTTATCTTCTTGATATGATTTTCAGTATATGCACTTATTTTGTCGACATCATATGACATTGGCATTTGCTCTGAATCTCACTTCTGATGTGTTGTTTAAGACTCTAGCACACTTGTCCAAACGTCTTTTGCCACATCAGACCCAGTGCACCTGAAGCAACTCAGTAAATCAGTGCCTTCATTCCTGCAAAAAGAAGTTGGTTAATTTGTCATTTTTATCTATGATGAAAGGCCAGGTCACAAAAAAATGTGTGGTGCTCAAAGTGTCTGTTACTGTCCTGTCTTTTTAGAGTGATGGAGGAGAAAGTGACTCTGAGAGCAGTTCTCGTAGCGGTGTACCACAGTGGAATAACAGACAATTCACTGACTTCAGCAACTACTCTGGATCCCCCTCCCTGTCATCTGTATGTTCATATTCTATATATTATATACCTACCTATATATTACTATTTACCAAGCACATGCATATAATATAGTATATACGCTATACACTTATGGAAACAGAACCTGTCAATTATTCCACTTGCCTCAGATATGATTTGTGTCATAGTTAATTTCTTTAAGTCATCATGAAGCACCATTCACAGCCCATTTTACTTTTGTAACCAGATCATCATAATCCAAATTAAACAGAATATTCTAGGAGAAAAAGGCAGTGCAGGGGTTTATTCTTAAGCCTGGTTCACACGGCAGGATAATTAGGCCGATTTTAGCCCCGATTGACACCTTCCGACAATCTTAAGGATGCTCCGATTATCGTAAAATAACCTGATCAGATATTCCTGCCGTGTGTGGTGTGTTAAGACTGCTCTCCTCTGCTCGGAAGGACGTCGGGACCGCTCCGATCTCAAATCGGGGATATCCAACATGTTGGATTTATTTGGCCCGATTTCTTCTCGTGTGTGGTGTCCCCCGAGGACAAACAATCACGCAAGCCTGTGGACTGTGGCGTGTAGCCAATCAGAAAGCGAGGTGACGAGGCGGCGAGGAAGTACCGGGAAACAAAATCAAAACAGCCGGCGGCATGGCGCACCAGAAAGTCCAGTGGACGTCGGAGATGGAGGACTTTGTCTCCACTTCTTTGACCATCGCCTTTTCTTGTTTTTCTTATGTTTTTTTTCGGTTACAAACAAAGCACAAACTATGGCCACTGCATCCTCTTCGTCCGCCATGATTGTTTACTCTGAGGTCACGTTTGATCTCGAAAGGATTTTGCGAGATTTCCCGTCTGACCTGGGAATGCTCGGGAGTCAAATCGGTTCGTGTGTGATGTGTTGATTTTGCCATGTGGCTGCACACCACACACTGTACGACCAAAACTGTTAGAGCCGTGATTTTTTATCGCCGTGTGCGGGGTCTCTCAGGTTTGGAAAATCGGCCGACAATTTTAAAATCGTCCCGTGTGAACCAGGCTTAACCAGATTATGAAGATGAACATGTTTTTATTAAGTATGCTAATTAAATTGAATTACTGACCCTCATGACGTTCTAAACCAGTAAGACCTTCGTTCATGTTCGGAATACAGATTAAGATATTTTTGATGAAATCTGCGTGCTTTATGACCCTGCATAGACAGCAATGCAGATACCACATTCAAGGCCCAGAAATTTTGTAAATACATTGTTAAAATAGTCCATGTGACATCAGTGGTTCAACCTTCATTTTATGAAGATACAAAAATGTTTTTTGTGTGTAATGAAAAAAAGATAACGACTTTTCAACAATTTATTCTCTTCTTGCGGTATGCATAGTGTGTGGTGCTGCTGATGCAGGAGTTCTGATGTAGAACTCAGATATGCTGTGGAATGCACACACACGCAGGGTGGTATTGTCATTAATTGAGGTGGAGATTGACTCGGCAGAGAAGAAATTGTTGAATAAAGTTTTTTATTTTTTCATTGCACACAAATTATGATTTATTAACAAATTTCGGGAGGAGCATGCACTGATAATTACCACGGAACACCTATAAAAAATCAAAACAGTCTTTCCTTCATTATCTCTAGTCTTTCAGCATTGGCACATCCAATTGCCACAACATTTCAGAGATTTAATTATTTCGGGATGATAACTCCTTTGACATCACGAATCCTCTGGCATCTGGCAAATCGTCAGGCCACAGCAGAAGGCCTTCGGCAAGCCTGGGCCGCACCCCGGATGCCACAGCAGCCAGCCCCAGTACGCCAAATATGCATAACCTTTACTCATTATATGTTTATTATATGTAAGTGTGAGCTCGTGAAAAAGTATTCTTTTATCTTAGTAAAATGAAAATTGAACCACCGATGTCACATGGATTTTTTTTAACAAAGGCTTTTCTAACTTTCTGGGCCTTGAAAGTGGTAGTTACGTGGCTGTCAGGGTCAGCAAGCTCTAGGATTTCATCAGAAATATCTTAATTTGTATTCCAAAGGTGAAAGAAGGTCTTAAAAGGGTTAGTTCACTGAAATTTTTTTATTATGTCATTAATAACTCACCCTCATGTCGTTCCGTTCATCTTCGGTTATTTTAGATTTAGTCCGAAAGCTTTCTGTCCCTCCATTGAAAGTGTATATATGGTATATTGTCCATGTTGAGAAGACAGTGTTGAATAAAGTCATAATTTTTATTTTTTTTGGACCAAAATGTATTTTGATGCTTCAACAAATTCTAACTGACCCTCTGATGTCACATGGACTACTTTGATGATATTTTTCTTACCTTTCTGGACATGGACCGTATACCGTACACACAGCTTCAATGGAGGGACTGAGAGCTCTCGGACTAAATCTAAAATATCTTAAACTGTGTTCCAAAGATAAACGGAGGTCTTACGGGTTTGGAACGACATGAGGGTGAGTCATTAATGACATAATTAAACATTTTCGGTGAACTAACCCTTTAAGGGTTTAAAATGACATGAGGGTGAGTAATGACAGACTTTTCATTTTTGGGTGAACTGACCACTTATTAAAGGGATAGTTTACCCAAAAATGAAAATTTGATGTTTATCTGCTTACTCCCAGGGCATCCAAGATGTAGGTGACTTTGTTTCTTCAGTAGAACAAAAATTTAGATTTTTAACACAAAATGTTGCAGTCTGTCAGTCCTGTAATGGATGTGAAGCGGAATCACGGCTAAGACATACAAAAAAAAACATACACTAACAAAACCAAACTAAGCCCTGCATCTCATGAGGATACATTGATGTGTAAAGACACAAATCGATGGTCGATGATCGTCTGTGCAAGAAACTGAAATCTCTCAAATGGACCATTGACACTCTATCTAATTTTAATTAGGAGTGTCAATCGTCCACTTGAGAGATAGGTGGCGGTAATGCACTTATAAGTCTGTGATCTGCCATAAGCAAGAAGATGCCTCGCCTCATACGCCTGCTGCTGAGAATGCACTCAGGAGGACGTGCTTAGGAGAGCTCTAATAGTTTGGACATTGCATGAATCAAAAAACTATATAAATACTGTTCAGTTTCTTTCACAGATCGATTTATTTGTGTCTTTACACATCAATGCATCGTCACAAGAAGCAGGGTTTTATTTGGTTTTGTTTGTGTATGTTTTCTTTTAGTTTTATGTTTTAGCCATGATTCCCATTCACATCCATTATAAGACTGACAGACTGTAATGGTTTGTGTTAAAAAATCTCTCTTTGTGTTCTATTGAAGAAACAAAGTCACCACCATCTTGGATGCCCTGGGGGTAAGCAGATAAACATAAAATTTTAATTTTTCGGTGAACTATGCCTTTAAGCACATTGGTGTACAATACTGAATTTCCATCATCCTCAGGTTAGCGGCAGTGTTGTGAGTGTGTACAATAGCGACTACAGCAGTGTTGATGTCCAAGGAAGCATCCAGTTTTCACTCAACTATGTGCACAAGTTGCGGGAGTTCCACATCTTTGTTGTTCAGTGCCAGAATCTAGCAGCAGTGGACACCAAGAGGAATCGATCTGACCCGTAAGATTGCCATCTCAGTACCACCCATCCCTTTCTCCTCTAAATAGTTTTTTTTTCCATGGATAGCTTGTTCTTTTTCTAGGTATGTCAAGAGTTACCTCATTCCTGATCCCGCCAATTTGGGAAAAAGAAAAACTGCTGTGAAGAAGAAAACATTGAATCCTACATACAATGAGATTCTTAGGGTAAGAGCATCGCTTGGCACATTCTCATGCATTTAAATGTTATCCATTTAGTATAGTAATTACAATATATGTAATAATTTGATATATTTGCACATCACACTTCACTTTGTTGCATTAAAGGATACTCTACCCCAAAAATTAACATTTTGTCATTAATCACTTTACCTCCATGTCGTTCCAAACTCATAAAAGCTTCGTTCATCTTCGGGACACAATTTAGCATATTTAAAAAAATGAAAACCGGGAGGCTTGTGACTGTCTATAGACTGCCAAGTAAGTAAGGTCAAGAAAAGTATGAAAAGCATCTTCATGTCTGTCTGCATCACCGTAACATCATTTAGGAGAATATGAGTTGGACACAGGCAGCGTACGCTCTTCTGTGTCAGCCGCACCACAAGGATGCACTGTTTTCTTTCAAATCACAGTGTAAATACACTTTTATTTTTATTTTTATTTGCGTACAAAAAGTATTCTCGTTGCTTCATAACGTTATGGTTGAACCACTGATGGCAGATGGATTATTCTGACGACGTCTTTCATACTTTTCGGGACCTTGACAGTGTAACTTACTTGACAGTCTATGGGGACAGTCAAGAGCCTCCCGGTTTTTGTCCAAAATATATTAAATTGTGTTCCGAAGACGAATAAAGCTTTTACGGGTTTGGAACGACATGGGGGTAAGTGATTAATGACAAAATTTTCATTTTGGAGTGGAGAATCCTTCGACGCACTTAATCATAATGTACTTTTACAGAACTTTTTTTACAGTACTTTTACAGAAATTATCCCAGTTGAACTTTGACAAAACAACTTTACAGTGGTTCAAGACATATTTGAAACATAGACAACAATGTGTAATAATTAATAATGAAAAGTCATCCTTCACAACACTGAAAACAGGTGTCCCCCAGGGATCAATTCTTGGGCCTCTGCTTTTCACATTGTACATAAATGATTTACCAAACATCTGTCCGGGTGCAGGTTTCCATATGTATGCAGACGATACAGTCGTTTATGTGAGTGGCAAAAGTGTTGAGGCCATTACTGCGCAGTTGCAGCAACACATCAACTCTATGTCAGTATGGTTTCAAAACTCAGGACTAACCTTTAATTGCGCAATGTTTCGTAATTACTTTACTATTCATACCAAGCTGAAATGTCTAAATAGGCTGTAGGCTTAATTGGAGATTCCATTGTGACAACATGCCCCAATACTGGGTTTGTTCAATTTACTATAATTTCTTTCAGGCTATAATGGGGGAAATGCAGGCCCCAGTCTCCCCTGTATGCATTATACCAAATGCCTAATAATCTTTTTTCATGTTATTATTTGATGCATACAGTATAGAGTTCGAATGGAGTACCTGACATCCCAGGTTCTCAACCTTTCAGCATGGCACAATGACACATTTGGTCGTAACAGCTTCCTGGGTGAAATAGAGCTTGACCTCTCCTCTTGGGATTTTAATGACACAGAGTGGAAACTTTTACCTCTCAAACCAAGGGTATAGTATGAATTTATTGATCATTTCTCTTACATGGCACTTATGATATACAGCATTTTCAAAGTTAAAATACTTCATACACAAATGCATGATCTCTTACACTAATGTTACCTGGAAAACCAATAGGTAACCTTTTTTATTTTTATTTTACAGATTTATTTTTTTGGTTTACTAGATTTCGAAATTTTTCCGAACACAGAAACATCCGCCTTGTTGCGTACTATACGACAAATGTCAAAATATCAAACATGTTTAAAATCCACTGACTTGATGGAATGAAACTGAAGCAAAAAAAAAAAAAAAGCTTGGGCCTGTCATACACAAAAAATGCAATGACTTTTCCAGACTGCAAATTGGGACCAAAATCTATGCACAAATTGGGAGTATACTGCAGTATGCAGTTTTTGTGCTGCTAGTGTCATCTAGTGGAACAACAAAAGTAAAGCATGTTTTCAAACAAGTTTTGCAGAAGCCCCTTTTGCACATCACGTCTTCCCCAAATTTGACTTGAAAATCTTTTCACAACCTGATAGCAATCAATAATTAAAGTGGTCTAAATAAGATGGTGTATATAATTAGAGACGGTCAATCAGTATAACAAGAAACTATAAAAATTTGCCTATCCTAGCTTTAAATAATGGCAGAATTTTTTTTTTTTGGCTGAATTACGCCTTTATCTATTTTGTTCTGATTCCAGAATCTGTTCTCTCAGACCACAAACAGCCTCCAGCCATCTGACTTGAGAGGACAGATGAGACTGGCCGTACGTTTCCTGCCTCAGATTTCCCAATGTAAGGCTCCACCCTTTACAGTCATTTACTCTTCACAATAATTCACATTCATATGCTGTAAAAAATATTTTTGAAAATGAAAGTTGTAAGTAAAGATTATTGGAGTACATTTTACAACCCGAATTCCGGAAAAGTTGGGACGTTTTTTAAATTTTAATAAAATGAAAACTAAAGGAATTTCAAATCACATGAGCCAATATTTTATTCACAATAGAACATAGATAACGTAGCAAATGTTTAAACTGAGAAATTTTACACTTTTATCCACTTAATTAGCTCATTTAAAATTTAATGCCTGCTACAGGTCTCAAAAAAGTTGGCACAGGGGCAACAAATGGCTAAAAAAGCAAGCAGTTTTGAAAAGATTCAGCTAGGAGAACATCTAGTGATTAATTAAGTTAATTGATATCAGGTCTGTAACATGATTAGCTATAAAAGCTTTGTCTTAGAGAAGCAGAGTCTCTCAGAAGTAAAGATGGGCAGAGGCTCTCCAATCTGTGAAAGACTGCGTAAAAAAATTGTGGAAAACTTTAAAAACAATGTTCCTCATCGTCAAATTGCAAAGGCTTTGCAAATCTCATCATCTACAGTGCATAACATCATCAAAAGATTCAGAGAAACTGGAGAAATCTCTGCGTAAGGGACAAGGCCGGAGACCTTTATTGGATGCCCGTGGTCTTCGGGCTCTCAGACGACACTGCATCACTCATCGGCATGATTGTGTCAATGACATTACTAAATGGGCCCAGGAATACTTTCAGAAAACACTGTCGGTAAACACAATCCGCTGTGCCATCAGCAGATGCCAACTAAAGCTCTATCATGCAAAAAGGAAGCCATATGTGAACATGGTCCAGAAGCGCCGTCGTGTCCTGTGGGCCAAGGCTCATTTAAAATGGACTATTTCAAAGTGGAATAGTGTTTTATGGTCCGACGAGTCCAAATTTGACATTCTTGTTGGAAATCACGGACACTGTGTCCTCCGGGCTAAAGAGGAGGGAGACCTTCCAGCATGTTATCAGCGTTCAGTTCAAAAGCCAGCATCTCTGATGGTATGGGGGTGCATAAGTGCATACGGTATGGGCAGCTTGCATGTTTTGGAAGGCTCTGTGAATGCTGAAAGGTATATAAAGGTTTTAGAGCAACATATGCTTCCCTCCAAACAACGTCTATTTCAGGGAAGGCCTTGTTTATTTCAGCAGGACAATGCAAGACCACATACTGCAGCTATAACAACAGCATGGCTTCGTCGTAGAAGAGTCCGGGTGCTAACCTGGCCTGCCTGCAGTCCAGATCTTTCACCTATAGAGAACATTTGGCGCATCATTAAACGAAAAATACGTCAAAGACGACCACGAACTCTTCAGCAGCTGGAAATCTATATAAGGCAAGAATGGGACCAAATTCCAACAGCAAAACTCCAGCAACTCATAGCCTCAATGCCCAGACGTCTTCAAACTGTTTTGAAAAGAAAAGGAGATGCTACACCATGGTAAACATGCCCCGTCCCAACTATTTTGAGACCTGTAGCAGAAATCAAAATTGAAATGAGCTCATTTTGTGCATAAAATTGTAAACTTTCTCAGTTTAAACATTTGCTATGTTATCTATGTTCTATTGTGAATAAAATATTGGCTCATGTGATTTGAAAGTCTTTTAGTTTTCATTTTATTAAAATTTAAAAAACGTCCCAACTTTTCCGGAATTCGGGTTGTACAAGAAAAAACGTTTCTTCTTCATTTCACCTTTAATTCGATGGTTTACTTTTTATTTCAAAGTAATTTCTGAGTGAAAATGTTTCCTACACAAAACCCTTCTCAGTGCACAGCTGATATAATAAAAGGCAGCACATTATGTAACAGAAAAAGTCAAATGTCAAAGTTTGGTCAAATGATCAGTGCTAATGTTTCAATTTTTTTTATCCAGCAAAAAACACTCCTGGCTCTGGTGAGGTGCATATCTGGGTAAAAGACTGCAAGAATCTCCCTCTTATCAGAAGTCCAGCTATTGACCCATATGTAAAATGGTAATACTACTAATCAAACAATTCTGTTATATTGTGATTGCATGCCATTAAAGCTATTTTTCTTGACAACATCTTTAGTGTCCTACTAAATAATGGTTTGTTTAATTCCTTGCACAGCTTTGTACTCCCCGACACCAGCAAAAAGAGCCGTCAGAAGACTCGGGTGCTGAAGAGAACAGTCAACCCTGTATTTAACCATACTATGGTTTATGACGGCTTCAGGGCAGAGGACCTGAAAGAGGCTTGTGTGGAGCTTACTGTTTGGGACCGTGACCGACTAGCCAATCACCTGCTCGGAGGCCTGAGACTCGGAATGGGCACAGGTGCAGTCCAGTGTTCGATGTTTATGGGTTCTGAGATCTATAAACAAACACATATACAATACATATTAACACAAAAATGATATGCAAGCTAATTTTGTGTACAGGCAAGAGTTACGGAGTACAGGTGGACTGGATGGACTCAACAGCAGAGGAAGTCGCTTTATGGAGGAGAATGATGGAATCTCCCAATGAATGGGTGGAGAGCATGTTACCGCTGAGGATGGTAACAGCAGCCAAAAACACATGGAAATGATCAAATCACATCTTTCAAATAATATTTGTCCATATATAATATCTTGCATTTGTTATGATTTATAGTATAATAGATTAGGTTTTTGTCACATTAGGACTTTTTGGCCCACATTAGACCTGACATCAACACGAGTTCCGTTTCCAGATACATTGATATTCTTTAGCTGGATTTATTTATTGCCTTCAATCCTGTGTTCAGTGGGATTGAACAGAGATCTGGTTGAATATATTTAGCCAATAACATATTACATGAGATCATTTACCGATTTCAAAATGCTTTCCATAAAAGTAAGTTATAAGTAATGTCTAAAGGTGATTCTTTTCTAATGTAATCTGTTTTAAGAGGTTACAGATTTATATAGCTAATGAGAATCCCTTGAAACATCGTATATATTTTGAATTTAAAGACCTTATAAACTATAGAATATGTTCAAGACTTCAAAATAGTTTTGAAGAAGGTTGTTAAATCATTGCTGAAGAACTTTAAGGATACAATTTGAGGTTAAAAAAACTAAGATTCAAAGCCTTGACACGATGATTAAACCAGGACAGGAGGGAAACAGAATGTGTGTATACAAACTGTGTGGGGGAATAGATTTGATGCCAAAAATGTGCAAAGTGGGTGACTGCTTTATTTGTCAAATATGCCTGTATTAACATCAGAGCTCACAGACACACTGTACTACAAGCAAAATAATGCAGGATACTCCTGATAAACATAAACATTTTTTTTATCTTGTTATGTCAAAGGTATTTGTATGTGCATGGTGACAATTTTTTCCCCCTAGTATGGGTATATACTACACTATATCATGCACATAATGCACAAATTAACATCTGGCTGCCCAAGAAAGTAGCACAGGACTTTCCAGAAAAATGCAGTTTTAAAATCTGCTAACTTGTTGGCTACTCAATTGTTTTTAAGCCATTGACAGTGCTGTATTGAACTTTGTGTTACATGACAATGCAATTCTGACAATGCATATAAATACAATGCACCACTGTTGAGATCTGGTGCAAAGAGCCAAGGCTCTGAAAGGAGGAGGTAAGACCGGGTCACGCTCTCAGAACAAGAGCTCTGGTCAGACTGAGAGAGGAGCAGAGTTGTCTGAACGTGTGTACCCTGTGGAGCTGGCACATACTCTCTGCTGTCTCAAAGGACTAGATCAACAGCATCAAGTTCCACACACTCTTTCAGAAAAAAACTAAGAACATGTGCTATTTGGGAGAGAAAGATTTTGCAATAAGATTCACATAAATGTGAGATATGCATAAACGGATGCACAAAATTGTGAAATCTAAATGTTTGCCCTCTTGACCCACATTCTCCAATACCGTCAGAACGTGTTAAGTCAAAATGTGCTATTCACATAAAAAAAAAAAAAATGGAAATGGAAAATATATTAATGTTAGCTCTTAAAGATGAGAACAAATTATAGTCCCCAGTCCTATAATATTTGGATGCCTGTGATAAATGACATCAACTGTCAACTGTTGAATGGGGTTGGTTTGGTACAGTATATTATGCAAGTTTAAAAAAAGTCAACTTAATTGTATACAAATTATTCTAGTAATCATAATTATGTGAATGTAGTACACGAACATTACCCATATAAATTATATTATAAGGGGTGATTCTATAATTGGAGATACGTCTTGTAAAAAAAAAAAAAAAAAGAATTTCACTAACAGAAACTGTTTCCAGTATCTTATTGAAAACATATCCAGTTTTAATAGTTCAGAGCTTGACAAACACAAGTTTTTAGAGTTGTAGGACACTTCTTACAGAAAGTATTATATTGTTATGGCCTGTAATCTTTTGATTCATATTGAGTAACAAATTATTATAATAATTAAAAACATAACCATTTGAAAAAAGCAGAAAATTAAATAAATAAAGACCCAAATGTAGGCTTCACCCAGCTCGGTAAAGTTGACAAGATATTCACAGATTACACAGATACTACACAAATGAAGCCTATTTTCATTCGTAGTGATGTTGAAAACGAGCTACAAGCGTGTTTCTTTCAAAACAAGCTTTCCTCCACTCTGTACAAAATACATTGATCTACACATTTTTTTATGATTTTAGATTGTATTTCCTTTTTAAGAATTCCTTTTTTCCCCTTTATTTACATTTTTTATGATTTTGTTATTATGAAAAATATCCAATAACTTTACTGTTATTGGACATAATAGTTAATAGCTTGAAAGTAACACACTGCACTTTCACCAGTTCCAGTTCACACATTTCTGCTCTCCTGCTTGTTTTACTAAAACACTCGTTTTTTTAAATAATTGTTATTTCCTTTTCATCTTGCATACGTAAAAGGCTTATTTCACGTTCTGCAGCCTAAGCTCCACCTGTTGTGAGAGAGTGAATTAGAGTTCTCATTCAGCCGGCTGCTGTGTTTGTTTTGCTTTATGTAGTGTAGTTATATATTTTATGTAGTATAGTTTCACAAAGCTGAAGTCAAAATTCAGTTTTTGCTTTAAATTTTGGAATTCTACCATTTAACTAAAAAATGCTGAAACAAAACAAAAATTATAATGGTGTCCACAAATGCCATAACAAACCATCAACTTTTAACTATTAAAAATGGTTTCTGAAGTGAAATACAGACCAAGCGTGGAAGGGAAACAGATGTAGTACTCATTCAGTCATACGCATGTTTATGCTGTGATAGTCTTAGATGGTAATATACTCCTCACTTTTGTGAAGACTTCTGTGCACCTGTGTTTGATGTTATGCGAACAATTATTTAACTGAACATTAAGCTGCTAATGAATGAAATCCTAACTGATAACGCAGATATGTGAAAATCCCGGGGGGACAACGGCAGGTTCTAATATTTTTATTCAAGTTTAAACTGAATAAAAATGGTTACATTCATAGTGCATAAAGCAGTGTTACATGCATTAAAGAGTTTTCAAAAGAACAAAATATGTAAACTACACTACAGCATGTTTCTTTTTTCTTGCTCTCACAGAAACATAGAATAACAGAAAATAAAAATCGCCAAACAAGTCTATCTACCACATTACATTGAAAAATTAAAGTGCTAATAACTGACACATAATATATATTCTCACATTTATGTAACAAGTGAGATATCTTCTAAGAAACATTGTTTTCAGTCAAGTGATAAGGAATTCCCGAATCCCGATGTCGATCACTGTGCAAGTCCTGATGTAGACAACCAGTCAGACAGAAAGAAGCTCAGCAAGCCAGTGGCTACACCAACATACGTCAGCTGAGGGATGGATGCTGATGAGGTTACTAGATACACATGGAAGATCAATCAATATTAAATCACAAATACAAATTACAAAACAATAAGGTTTAGATAAGGTTCTTAATGAGTGAACTCTTACATAAAGCGGACACAGGGCCACCTGAGGAAGAAGTGGAAGAGAATTTGAAATCAGTACAAATCAGTAACTTTAGTTATTTTGATAGAACTATTATATGATTCTTTGTACCGCTGTCAACTTTAGTTTTGATTGGTCCTGAGGAGACAGTGGCAACATCAGAAGAGTTGTACACTGGAGACTGTACTTCTCTTTTCGTAATGCATTTCTACCAAAAAAAAAAAAAAGGTCTGATGAAATCCACAAAAATAAAGTAAAGAAATTCAATTCTGTCATCAGGTAAGCACGATTAGTTACCGGAAGCAAGTTGGCGCAAGTGGAGTTCTCACAGAGTCTGGTAGCACAATGCAGGTAGAAAGTGGAGACGGACAGGTTTTTGTGTTCCACAAAGCGGAAGGCCTCAAAGGAGAAGAGAGCTTCCTGGGATATCCCATTCCGATCGATCTTTGTCTGGGCATCACGATTACACCTAAAAACAACAAGAGATGTGATTTTCACAAGAGAATTAAAGCGTCTTCTCAACTCCTCTCTTTCAGTCTGCTTTTTATGAATGACTCACCCAATAAAAAGATCGTAAGAGGTGCTGAGGGCTGGATACGGGCTTGTTGTGGCATAGCAACGGTCTAGCAACACATTGAACCTTAAAATACACAATAATATAGACAATAATATTAGGTTTGACTGATCTGTTAATTTATAATCACCATTGTTCAATTCAATGTTGATACAGTACATTCAAGAGTTCCAGTGTTGTTACTGTTAACTAAAACCAAAACTGTTGAAATAAAGGTTGAAATCAAATCAAATGTAAATATTAGAAATGTTGAAACTAACTGAAATAAATACATTTGAGTCGATGTATTAAAATAACAAACACTGAAATAAAAATAAATGGAGCTTAATAGAAATATTATAAAAAGCACATACTTAAACTAAAATTAAACTGAAAGCTGAAAATAAATCAGGAGTGAAATAGTATATACTATAACCCCGGAGAGTTGAATTCTTACTTGTTTGTGAGATTTGTTGCCTTGATCTGCACATATATGCGAGTTTTCAACTGCAGCCCAGATCCTGGTATCTGGAGTCTGGTTGTGTAGTCGGCAGTCTGTAAAAAAAGAGAGGATGTCAAGAAACTTGTATTCACTGATTAATTAAGTGTTATTTATTGAAAAGATCCTTACACTGAAAAGAGCCATGCTTAGAGTACTGACGAAGCTGCCATTGTTGTCCTTTACTGCTAGACTCACTCCTGACCTGTTGGCACAAAAAGACACTTTGTCACACAAGTTAGAGTGCAGAAACCTCCACCAAGAAACAGATTCTTGGCATTTATACTCACACGCCGAGCTCAGTGTTGTTGACTAAATACTGCAGTGGATACAGACACGAAAACTGGTACATCAGTTGTTGCCTGTAAGAGATAGTGCTGGTGCTGGGATCCCAGGAATTGATTAATCCAGAGATATTAACGGACTGGATTTGGGAGAAGTCGGAGAATATCCCTGATCCCACTTGACTAAAAATCTAACCAACAAACACATCACACACATTATGGAAATCTGTAAGATTAAAAGTTCCAAGCTGATTGCTTTAAAGTGAAAAGCTCTTACGTTCATATTGTTGCCACAAAGGACGAGCGCCTCCTGAGAGATTGAGAAGTTGAACAGCAGGACGGGAGGATTAACAGTCCAGTCCGCTACTCCACGGCAGGCTGGGGTGCTAAACTTAGCATTCAGTGCCATTAGGGATTCATTGTATCCCGCAAAATACATTGGACAAATGAGAACTTTTAAAAACATTTGACTGGTTCCACACACCACTGTCATGTCAGCGTTTTCTGAAAGACAATGAAAATGTTCTGTTACTCAAGGTGCTCCTGCATTCATTTGAATCAAATGCATTTTAATCAGTTATTTTTTCCCTTTAAACAAGATGTATGTATCTGAGAACCCAAACTAAGATCATTTTAATTCTGTTTAAAAAATTTAAGAAAAAATCAATCAATCAAGCCTTCTATGGCTTCGTTGTGAAGAACCTTTTAAGTACCTTTATTTTTAAGAGTGCAATACATCGTTATATCTTCTGCAGTTTTGCTTCTCGAGTAAATGTATTAATTTTTCATAATGTTTAGATGAAAATGAGACGAATCTGATTAAGAAACTATAATAAGCACTAACCTGCCAGTCTGTATGTGGGCTGAGTGAGGCATGTTGTGAGACCCTGACCTTCACACCGTAAAAGAAGGCCAGAAAGACACAATAGCTGGACTATTCTGATCATCCTGAGGCAAACTAAAACAGACAAACCATTAGAAAATACAAACCAATGACGCTAAAACTTCTTTCGGACATTTTTCATTTAATATGAATATACTTTAAGAAAAAAACTAGTCTGTTTTTTAAATAATAACAATGTTAAATCGGATCATTTTAGAGAGTAAAAGAAACGTTACCTTTTGGATCTGTCAGCTCCTGATGAGTAACTTCTCCTTCCTTTCTTGGAGATTCTTCCAGATTTGGTATTTATACAGATGAGAAGGGTGGGAGAGAAAACTTGACAAAAGACAGCAACACGAGAGTCTCCAGCGATCTCCACACTGTTATCTATTCAGATCTGGTAACTAAGTTTGTCATCAATATTGTTGATTGAACAGATAGTTGCTAGAACCACACCTGGAACTGGCGCATGGAAATAAAAGGATCTCAGGTCTCTTTCTTCATTAAGGTCTTGAGATTTCAATTCATCCTATTCAGTCGGGTCAGGCAAATCATTCAACGGTTAATAATACAAATATAATACCACTGTAGGGTCATGTAAGACAATAATGGAATGTACATTTTTTCAGTTTAATGTTTGCTGAAGTAGAATTCTTATTCATAATAAAAAAAAATTATATTAATTTATTTATATAATTATTTGTGGAATATTTCACCCAAAAATGAAATTTCTGTTCAAAAATTATTTATTCACCCAAACCTGTATGACGTCATCCAAAGCTTTGTGACTTTCTTTTTTCTGTGGAACTTTAAATAAATTATTTAGAGAAATGAAATATATATATATATATATATATTTTTTCTTTTTTTTCTGTACAATGGAACTGATTTATTAGCAACAAGGTAAAACAAGTATTATAAAATAATAATAATAATTATTATTATTTTGTCTATACAATGAAACTGATTTATTAGCAACAAGTTAAAAAATATATTCTTTTGTGTTCCCACAGGTTTGGAACAACAGGAAGAGTAGATAATGACAAAAATAAATAATAAATAAGACTATTCCTTGAACAAAGGGTATAAGATAAATTGTAAAAAAAATAAAAGATTTTAATACAAATAAACATAAGAGATTTGATATACAAAACAGTATTTTCTAATGTATTATAGGTATATTCAATATTCAATCTTCACTATTTTTATGTTATTTTATGAGTTTCCCAATATGCTTTAACAGAGGTATATAATGTTTGGCGGGTGTTGGCACTTTGTCGCAAAGGTAGGGTGTTAAAGAAAGGTGTTGTTCACTTAACAAGGAGAGCTAGAATTTCTTTTTATGAATATTGGTACTAACTCTAGTACTTACATCATAGTTAAACACTTATTTCAACAAAAAGGTACCCCCTGTTCTTTTCTTAGGACACCAAGCACATTCAGAAAATTCCCTTGATGAAACCAAGCACCTTTTCAATACATACAAAAAAGGGAATTCCTCTTGTAGGACAGAGCAATAACAATGATTCTCAAAGAGTTTCTTCAAAATGGTCATGCCGCTTTCAGTATTCAACAATTAGTATAACATTTCTTAATTAATGTTTCTTAATAAATATACATAATGAGTATTTCAGTCATGTTGGAAAATTAACTAATAATTCATTCCCAGAATGTTTTTTTTTCTTCATAGGTTCAACTCAAACTCAATGTCAAACTTTATTTTTATGACCGGGTCATGACTGCACGCTTGTCTGCCCTTTAGCTTTATCCAGGTCAGGTACAAAAAGCTATTGTGAATAAAACGATACAATGACATTCCTCTGTTTCTGATTGAACTCCCTTTTTATTGAAAATATCACATCCCAAAGGATTTGAAATGATCAACCACGTTGCTTTGTCTGGAGCTCAAAGGTGTGTCCAGCTTCTGCTGTGATATCTGTCTAGGGTTCAACTCATCACACCCTCTATAGACAATACCTGCACCCTCTTTATCCCTTAGTTTTTTACTGTAACGGATTGTTTTCAGTGTCTGTATGTGAACTGACTGTCTTATTATTGACAACTGTGACAGCTCTCTGACTGACAGGGTTTTTCATTACTATGCCACCCTGTGGCCACTGTTGATGTGGCAGATTTACAGTGCAGCTACACTGCAGTTTCATTGTGGACCTGTAGCCAGTCAATAAGAAACCTGAGTTTGTACTTAGAGAATTTTTTTAAATATGTGCATAGTGTCTGTGATTTTGGGCAACAATGTAAGCATTTACTTGTGTTCCTTTCTTGTAAAAAATATTTTTTGTAAAAAATGCAAAATATTTGATAAAAAAAACAGACTTTAAAGTTAAAGTTCCCTCAGTTTGAACTCAACCTGTCACACTTACCATCTTATGACCATAATAATTTACACTCATATATGACATCATTTACCAGAAATTACATCATTCTGGTCTCTTTAATGCAGAAAATAACAACTCAACCATGTCACATAAAATTAAGATGCAAAATTATTACTTTTTCAACATTTTATTTTAATCCATAAGTATGTACTTAATCCATAAGTATATACAATGTACTTATTTTATTGCTGCGATATATGGTCTACTCTCCCGATCTCCCCAGTGGGCATATTTTATGTGAAAAACCACAACTATGTAACACTCAACCCGTCACAAATAAATGTATTTCTCATTGTTACGGGGTTGTAAACTTGTGACAATTTTTTTTTGTTATTTGCTTCATTTATTAATAATTTTAATTAAAAAAAACGTGGTTTCAAATATCAAATATATATACTCCAAAATCATCACAACACAAATTTTTGTTTTAAATACAAATTTTTGATGTAATATGTCCACTTAAACTTTGACAAGCATCATACATCAGAAACTGCACCCACATTTGCAGCAGAAAGAAAATGTTGGCCATGCAGATGTGTTGGCCCATAAACAAGGGGACAATATGAGAGAGGGAAACAAAACCAAAAATGTAAATTTAAGGCAATGTATCCCTTCAAATGTATTACATTCTTCAACCCCGTCACACCTTGTCAGATTAATATTTTTAGGAAAAATATAGGGAAGACAGTTAAGAAACAAAAGTATTTCTTGCTGATCTGACGTTCAGGCCTAAAACAAATAACAAAAAATTGTGGTTTTAGTTAAAATTTGAAATGTAAAATATATATATATATATTTTACAAATATATTTTACAAAAATAAAGAGCCGGTAGACACAATTTATATATTTTTAGCTTTTTAGGTTTATCGTCCAGTCCGTTGCGTTAGTTTCAATAGGTTAATTTCTTATTTTATTAAATCATATATTTTTCACCTTTCCAATTTTTATGGAACTACTTCAGTCATGTTTAGCTATTTTATGCTTACTGTAATCGATATTCTATGACACAGCCATGACCATCCATTTGACTGGATTTCTGATTAGTGCAAAAAGTTCTCTAAATTACCTGGCAATGTTCTAGAACTCTATGTATCGATATTTCCCTCCTTTTAGGAACATTCTGCTGTGTAATATGCGGAATTCTGCTGCGTTCTTCATCTCAGAAGGCTGCAGCGGCCGCGCGACGTGATTGGCTGCTGCTGCGCTCGTCTCATGTTCTGGACTGTTCTCAGGAAGAGACTTAAGCGCATTACAGCGCACTCCTCTGCCTTCTGCTGCAGACACCGCGCGCGTCTCGAGCTGCGACACCACACAGGTGATTGACAGACTCACAGCGTTTCTGGTGAGCATTATGATGAATGTTGCGTTTAAAGTTAAAGAGTTTTGATGTTTGTTTTTTTATTATAAACAAACTATTGCACAGTAGAGTACTAAGACCAATATGCGTTGAGTTTGATGCTTTTCGGGCTTGATAGTTTAGCAGCTTAACGGTACAGTTTACTCAACAGTCAAAATAACGACATCATTAATTCAACCTCATGTTGTCCCAAAGCTATGACTTTCATTTTGTCTTAAATCATAAAGTGATGATAGGCGGAATGTTTGGAAATGACAGACGCTGTCATTCCGCTAACATTTCCAACACGAGGAAATTACAAAACTGTCAAATTTTAGTAGCGCTAGCTAACGTTAAATGTTATTTTAATATTTTCACTGCATTCGATCTGCATTCTGAACCAGCGATAATATGGAATGTTCTAGAACGTTAATAACTGATGCCATTCGAGTGTTGTGCGCGGGTTTGATTAGGGGCTATGGAATGTTCTAGCTGCAGATGATTCCAGAATAAGACACTCCCAGTTTTTCCAATTCAAGAATGCTTACGGAAATCACAAGTGTTGCATAATAAGTTAACGAGCAAACGACAGGAAACTGAACCTTAACTTTACCTCAGTTAGTCACTTATCTTAAAGGGATAGTTCACTCAAAATTAATATTTTGTCATTTTACAGCTGGCATTCTTTCTGACCTTTATTTTCCACAGAAGAAAGTCTTATAGATTTGGGATGACATGAGTAAATGATGACTTTTTTTGTCATGGTTTTTATTTATAAACACATAATCACTAATTAAACAGAAGGAATGTTAAAGCTGTTGTCAAGTGCTTTCCTCATATCTATTTGAAGGAGCATCTTTTAACACAGTGACAGCTGATCTGCTCTGTGGTCCATGTAGGCCACAGGATCATCTGAAGTCTAGTGTGCCAGTAAAGCTTCCAAGTAAACAGCCATATAGTGTAAATAAAGAATTGAGCTATGAGTAGGATATCAAACAAACATACATCCCTTATTTGGAAGGCTTGGGTTGAAAGCTTAAAATGTATTTCATCATGAATATTAACCACTGCCATGTGTGTTTGCTGCCAGCAGAAACCATGTCAAAGGGACCAGCAGTTGGCATTGATCTGGGGACCACCTACTCCTGTGTGGGGGTCTTTCAGCATGGCAAAGTTGAAATCATTGCCAATGACCAGGGTAACAGGACCACGCCAAGTTATGTAGCATTCACAGACACAGAGAGGCTGATTGGAGATGCTGCCAAAAATCAAGTAGCAATGAACCCCACCAATACAGTCTTTGGTAAGCAGCTTTATGCGTGATATAATTTTGAGATTTTTAAAAATGTATCCTTATCAACCAATACTGGACATTTAATTGTGCATTAGAATTTCCTGTAGTTTTACATTTAGATTACACTAACTCAGTCAGTTAAGATTTAAACACATAAATAACTTAATAACATGGTTAAGTGTAATCTTTGGCAAATCTTAAAATGAAAATAAAATATACATATTGTAGATTAACAGTCTGACATCTAAATGTAGCTAAATGTTTTTAGTCTTCATTTAAGCAAAATAATATGAATTTACAAGAATATTTGTACGCTTATTTATGTATTGTTGAACACGTTCAAAGTTTGTTGCCATATTTGTTTCTGTAGATGCAAAAAGGCTCATTGGACGGCGGTTTGACGAATCTGTTGTGCAGTCAGACATGAAGCATTGGCCATTCACTGTTATAAATGACAGCTCACGCCCCAAAGTTCAAGTTGAATACAAAGGAGAGACCAAGACCTTTTACCCAGAGGAGATTTCTTCCATGGTGCTTATAAAGATGAAGGAAATTGCTGAGGCTTACCTTGGAAAAGTAGGTTTCTGTCAAAACAGTGCCTGTATTTGCTATAATGCTTCTGAGAAACCGTCTCCCTTGTTGCTGTAGGTGTAAAGATGTTGACATGTCTAACATGTCAACACTGACACACTGCAGTTTATTAGAGCAGGAAAGAGGCCTGTTTGAATAACACATCTTAAACATTGTACTTTCTGATTCAGAGGATGACTTCAGTAAAAAGAATCAGCTGTTATACTTCATGAATCTGTGTTCACAGACCATCACGAATGCTGTTATTACGGTACCTGCTTATTTCAATGACTCTCAGCGCCAGGCCACTAAGGATGCTGGGACTATCTCAGGTCTCAATGTTCTACGAATCATCAATGAGCCGACTGCTGCTGCAATTGCCTATGGTCTGGACAAGAAAGTAAGTGTGCTACTTTTACTTACAACAGTATTAAAGCAGTAATTGTTGAATATAACTGATGTCTTTGTCTGGAACCAGGTTGGCTCGGAGAGAAACGTCCTGATCTTCGATCTTGGTGGTGGCACTTTTGATGTGTCCATTCTTACAATTGAGGATGGCATCTTTGAGGTCAAGTCCACAGCTGGAGACACTCACCTTGGTGGGGAAGACTTTGACAATCGCATGGTCAACCATTTCATCTCGGAGTTCAAGCGCAAGTACAAAAAGGACATCAGCGACAACAAGAGGGCCGTCCGTCGGCTGCGCACAGCATGTGAGCGGGCAAAACGCACTTTGTCCTCCAGCACTCAGGCCAGCATCGAAATCGACTCTCTTTATGAGGGAATCGATTTCTACACTTCAATCACCAGGGCTCGTTTTGAAGAGCTCAATGCCGATCTCTTCCGTGGCACATTGGATCCGGTCGAGAAATCCCTCCGTGATGCTAAACTTGACAAGACTCAGGTTCACGAAATTGTCCTTGTTGGAGGATCCACCCGTATCCCAAAGATCCAAAAGCTGCTCCAGGACTTCTTCAATGGGAAAGAACTGAACAAGAGCATCAATCCAGATGAAGCTGTCGCATATGGAGCAGGTAATGAAAATGGACGTCATTTTGAATGGCCTAATCTTCCATAAATGTCCTATTAGAGATAAATTTCCTTTTTATAGCTGTCCAGGCAGCCATTTTGTCTGGAGACAAGTCTGAGAATGTCCAAGACCTGTTGCTCTTGGACGTCACTCCTCTGTCCTTGGGAATTGAGACTGCTGGCGGCGTTATGACCATCCTGATCAAACGTAACACTACCATCCCAACCAAACAAACACAGACCTTTACCACTTACTCCGACAACCAGCCTGGTGTCCTCATACAGGTGAGCAGATGTTTATTTAAGTTTTTTTTTTTCATGGTTTCTGACAAAGTTTCACATGTAATGCATTCCTCTACTGTAGGTGTATGAGGGTGAAAGAGCAATGACTAAGGACAATAACTTGCTGGGAAAGTTCGAGTTGACGGGCATCCCTCCTGCTCCGCGTGGCGTCCCCCAGATTGAAGTAACCTTTGACATTGATGCCAATGGCATCATGAATGTCTCTGCTGTAGACAAGAGCACTGGCAAGGAGAACAAGATCACCATCACTAATGATAAAGGTAACATAACTATTGATGTCCTGAGTGCCTTTGGTTATTGGAAACCGAAGTCCTAATCAATGGTCCCAACTTTTCCAGGACGTCTAAGCAAGGAGGACATTGAGCGCATGGTCCAGGAAGCTGAGAAGTACAAGGCTGAGGATGATGTTCAAAGAGAAAAGGTTTCTGTCAAGAATGGCCTTGAGTCCTACGCCTTCAACATGAAGTCCACAGTTGAAGATGAGAAACTCAAGGGCAAGATTAGTGATGAGGACAAGCAGAAGATCCTTGACAAGTGCAATGAAGTCATAAGCTGGCTGGACAAAAACCAGGTATGGTTCTCAACTTTTGTGTCCGAGATGTCCAGTTATGTTTTTGCATCCATAGTACTCACTGCCTCTTATAATTTCTGTACAGACAGCTGAGAAGGACGAGTTTGAGCATCAGCAGAAGGAACTAGAGAAGGTGTGCAACCCTATCATCACCAAGCTGTACCAGAGCACTGGTGGGATGCCAGAAGGAATGCCTGGAGGCTTCCCAGGAGCTGGAGGTCCCCCTGGTGAAGGTGGATCCTCTGGACCAACAATTGAAGAAGTTGATTAAATCCTTCTGAGAAAGTTTCTCACTGTTTGGAGCACCTTCATAAGTATGCTTTCTCTTTCACGTTTCTCAAAGATTTATTTTTGACCAGTTGGGAGTTAAAAACTCATGAGTATTTGTTTTACCTGCTTGCTTTGTAGCTGTTCTGAGCAGCATGTTTTTGGTCCCATGTTAAACATATGTTAAAAAAATGCTGCATATGCATCACATTCTGGTGTGTTGAACACTGACAATAAAGTATTTGCTGTTCACAAAGTGAATGCTGTGTGGTTTGTTCTTCCTTAAAATAAAAAGTCTGAAATAAAGTTGTTGCAGTGTATGTAAACTGATTAAATACTCTCTTACTAAACTCAAAAGTTTGGGGCCAGTAAGATTTTGATTTAATAGAAATTAAAACTTTTGTTCAGCTAGATCTTTATATTGAGCAAAAGTGACAGTAGAAATATTAATAGTTACAAAAGATTTATAAATGCTGTTCTTCTCAAGTTTCCATTTGTCAAAGAATCCTGATTTATTTTTTTATCACAGTTTCCTATATATTATAACATTTAAAAAAAATATTAAGGAATGTTTATTGCATATTAAAAGTATTTCTGAAAGATCACATGACACTGAAGTTATGATAATGGCTTGACATAATAAATTACATTTAAAATAAAAAATAATAAAATCATACTGATCCCAAACTTTTGTATACTCTATATATTTTGTAAACAGCTTAAATGCATATAAAATTCTACAAGAACTTCAAGAAGTTGTTTTCTTCTATAAATCAAAATATATAGTCTATTTTGGTTCCAACCTGATCTGCACATCTTATTTTGTAAAGGAAATACACATAGAATATAAACAACATTTGAACTGAATTAATCATTTATTAGTTTGTGTTATGGGATTTTAAAATAAACAATAAATGATAGGTCTAAAGTGAAGGGATCAGAGATCACATGATGGTTCACATTCAGACTGAATGGATTAAATATCAGATCTATGATGAGAAGCATCAGCGTGACATGGGGCCTCTCGGTTCATACATCCGGTAAGCACACATATAGAAGATCCCTGTAAGAGAAAGACAAGGACTGTTAATAACTACTACATTAGCAACAACTTCACTCATCTTTACTCATTATTGAAAGAAACTGACCATGTTGTCATATTGTAACATTTAAAGGGATAGTTCACCTATTCAGAACACCCGTTCATCTTCAGAACACAAATTAATGTATTTCTGATGAAATGCAAGATCTTTTTGGCCCTGCATAGACAGCATTGCAACTGACACATTCACGGCCCAGAAAGGTAGTAAGGACACTGTAAAAATAGTCCATATGACATCAATGGTTCAACCGTAATTTTATGATGATACGGGAATACTTTTTGTGCGTAAAGAAACAAAAATAGTGATTTCTCTTCACTGCCAGTCTTCTACGTGTGTTCATGACGCATTTGTGTGGTCCAGCTGACGCAGTAGCCGGCCTTCTGACGTAGATATGGAGGTCTTGTGCCTTAATTTCAATCTGAGGAATGTTCATGCATGCATGGTACTCTCATGAAGGCATGTCGACAAGAAATTGTTGAGTGAAGTTGTTATTTTTTTCTTTGCATACAAGAATATTCCTAGTAGTTTCTTAAAATTTAGGTTGAACCACTGATGTCAAAGGGACTATTTGAACAATGTCCTTACTACCTTTCTGGGCTTTGAAATGGTAATTGTGTTGCTGTCTATGGAGGGTCAGAAAGCTCTCGGATTTCATCAAAATGTCTTAATTTGTTTTGTGAAGATGAACAAAGGTCTTACAGGGTTGGTATAACATGAGGGTAAGAAATTAGAGAGGTAATTTTAATTTTGGGGTGAACTATCCCATACATTTTATTTTATGGATGAATTCTTGTTCTTTAAAGGAATATCCCAGGTTAAATGGTGTGGGATTTTGTTAAGTACCAAAGAAAATATTGTCAACTCTTATCTCAGTTTGATAAAAACTCTGCGTATATTCATAACAGAATATTAATTTCATGAACATAAACACAAAGTGTACCTGAAAAGAAAGTGAGCACCACAGAAACCCAGCCCATTATGTACGACCACGAGAACCGCCAGTTCCCATATCGTTTTCCATAGTAGTTGACTGTCATCCCAGTGTAGACAGCCATGGCCAGCAGCACAAAGAAGCCTGGGATGTACAATGCAAATAAACAATGACTTCCCATACAGTACACGCAGTTTAGATATACAGTATGAGAATAATTTAACTTATTAAAGTTATTTTTAGGATTGGATGCATTGTCATATTCTTACATGAAATGAAATAGAGAATTCCCGCAGCAAAGGTTTTGTCAAATCCGCTAAAGGAGGAGTAATTGATGAAAGCCATGACACCGATGATGATGCCAAAGAAACAAGCTAAGATGGAAAGGATCATGAAGGCCCGAGTGGCATCCCAATATGCTGTTCAAATAAAACCAGAGATTAGTTGTCTTTTTTTTACTTTTGAAAAATGTTTCAATGTATGTATTTTATGTCCACTGTGTGACGGTCTCACCGATGCTGTCTGTTAGGGTCATGCATTTTCCAGGTAGACAGTAGCGCCACAGGCCCTGATGCATGTAACTGCCGGACTGGCGGTACTGCATCCAGTAATCAGTGGCAGTGGAGATCACCAGGAGTATTTTTCCCACTCCTGCACAAAACAATCCACCTCCCATAAAGCTGTACATCTTGCACCTACAGACACACTACAGACAAAACATGAGTCAGTACTGAAATTAATTCCAAACATATGTAAACATACTTTAATTACTAATTTAAAAAGTACAAATCTATCAAATGTTGTTAAATATGATTAAGTTTAATTATAGTATGTATTGTTTTTTTTTCTTTTTTTGATTTTCAGTTTTCATTTAAATTTTAGTTTAAGTTTTAGCAAATTTCACAGTGCTTTTATCATTGTTCGTTAGTATAATTTTTTTTTCATTATTATTTTTTTTAACTGAAGCTATTTTAGTGTCAGTCTTTTTTTTTAAAGTTTTTTTTAAGTTTAAGTTTCACATCTAACATTTCTATTTTATTTCATAATAAAAAATCAACATACAATATGAAAAAATAAATAAATACATGACCTACCTCTTTCCCCCCAAAAAATGTTATCAGACTGAATAGTGTGAAGCTGAATTATGCCAAGGCAGGCAGATTTCCATGAGCTATTGGCAGTTGTTTTTTGTGAGGGCACAGTAGCTGGGTGGAGAGCTGAGACCAACAATAGAGCTGTCAGCCAATCAGAGAGGCCAGATGAGTGCTTAAGAGAATCTGCTGAAAATACAAAACTATTTAGCACTAGTTTCACTAATACTGATGACAAAGTACTTTCAATTGACAATATAGAAACATCACAGAATGACACACAAAATGACAAGCAGTTTTTCAGGAAATTGTAAAAACATGTCTAATTCTTGTTTGTCATTATAATACTTTTTCTTACTGTTAATTTCAAGAAGAAATTTCAATAATTTATTTACTTTTTGTTTAAGTTACAGCAAGAATATATGAAATACATGTAGCAAGTATATATGAAATACATGGTTTTAAAAATGTACAAATGTACTTTTTTCCCCCACTAAGCACTACACAGTAATTATTATCCATTCACTTTACTACATGTCTACTGCTTCTTTTTAATGGAGTATTAAACTGTCTCCTAAAAGGTTAAGAATCCATTAAGTGAACATTGTGTCTCCCCTGAAAGCTCCATGTCTACTTAGACATTAGATGCCACCTAGAGCCTTCACATTAAAGTAATGCAATAGACTGAAAATAGAAAGTAATGAACAGATAAAAATAGAGCTCATCTGCCCACAGGAACTAATAAAACACCAATCCTCTTCAGGACATTGAACATAATAGCAGCTGGGACTTTGTAAATGTGAATGATTAAGATATTTTCCAGGAGAGTTGTGTGCTGAAGGTTTGGCTACATTTATCTTTGGATTTATTAAAGGATTCGAGAGCCACATGATGAAAATGGTGCTTGTCACAGCCAAAAACAGCTTTTGGGGCTAAAAGGTTTCTAGTTGACAAGAATGTGTACATTTTACAACCAGCAGATGGAGACTTTTTACCATAAATATGATAAACAGAGCGAAAGCAACACTTTAAACTCTTATGTACATCAATGGTCAAGTGGCAGAGGGAATATCAGGATATTTGATCTGTCTTGATACAGTATGTGGGTTTCCTCGCCTGTCCTGTCAACAGCATCTGTCTGCTCTGGTAATTGATACTAGTGCTTGAAATACTCACCCATCATGCTGCTATACTCTTCAGTATCTCTGTTAGGGTTGTACTGTACTTCTGTTTTCTGTCTTCAAGCAATTCTGTCCTGCAATATTTACATATAAAAACAAGTTATGGCTCCGTCTGGTATGCAAAAGTCCACTGAGGCCTGCACTGTGTTGAATTTTCAGTGCACCACTTCTGCCAATTACATCAATCTACACTGGCAATGAAAGCTTTAGGCTACAACCTGTCTGAGAGTTGATTAACTGATTAAGAGTTAACATTTGCTAGAAATTTAGAAAAGTAATCAAAAATGTTATCAAATTGAATCATTTTCATTACATTAATAAAGTAAATGAAATAGTAGCCCTCTTAACACTACATACTGCTTACCCTAAATAGGTCTACAGCATTTCTGAGACTATTATAGGATGCTGCAGGGAGGACATTTTTTTGTAGGCCAAAACCTGAAAACGAATTAAGATTTTCGCACTTCAAAAGTTCCACCGTCCCAAAGTCAGTGGGTTTTTGGTTAAATGCATGCAATGAATTCTGTGGTAATCGAGATAAACTAAATTTTGAAGAATCTTTATGATCCATTACCATTTCCAGGTTTTGGCCTGCTTTAAAGTTAGTCACAGTGCTTATTTTCCACAGTGATCCAAAAGCCAGTGGGAAATTCCTGTTGGGTTGTTTTTGTAAAGGGAAGTTGGGCGATGCTGACTTGGAGTGGAACTACAAAAATCATCATCACTGAATATAATACCAAAAAAAAAAATTGTAATGGTGGATTTAAAATTCTTGTATAGGTCTCCATCCAAAGGACACCTAGATATATGAAACAGCAATGAAGGATCTCTAATTGAAGGGCATTCACAAAACCTATTTTGGCATTTCCACTGTTTCCTTTTTTTTCCTATGTTACTATGCTCATGCACACGAGTAACTCAAAATATACTTGCTTTTCTGCATTCTGCTCTGTTTCACAAACAATTAGCGTTACCTAATTTTCATCCCACAAAAGCAAACATGCAACTGATGTCAAATCAAAAGATTAATCAAGATTAACTTTAATTGTGTGTCAGCAGACATTATATTTCCTGTCCTGCAATGTTTTTAAATGCAACAATGAATGAGACATAGTTATTACATTTGAACTAATTTATAAATAAATCCATAAATATATATATATATATATATATATATATATATATATATATATATATATATGAGGCCTAATAACCATCCTGTCCATTTCATATATATATATATATATATATATGAAATGGACAGGATTGTTATTAGGCCTCTTTAAACACTCTGTTTATTACTTTGTCTCCATTTTTGTATATTATGATCCTTTGTACTTTATGCATTATTTTTTCCTGTTTTATTTATTTTATTTTTTTTATTAAATAAAATCATACTTTTTTGATAGCATAAGGAAACCAAAATGTTTTATTCCTCATCAAAAAAATGCGTTTTGTTAAAAAAAAAATATATATATATATAAAATTAAAAATTATTATTATTTTTTTGTCTATGACCAGTTATAACAAGCAAATAAAAAACTTCACAAACTGAACAATTACAGCTTCAAAGAAATGGCCCAAAAAGGGCTTTTTAATGAATGACTTGTGGAGACAGAAACTAGATTCATGGGGTCCCAGAGAGAAAACTGAGCTTGTATAATTGAAGAGCTTGTGATGCAGTATTAACTCACTCCTCAATTATACAAGCTTCATTTTCTCTGTTCCCAGGGGTGAAATAGTACAAGGCGGATGCCCTCAGCATAGCAAGTAATGCATCGTGACGTCATCCTCTGCGTCATAGATGCCGATTTTGGAATGACACAACAATGGCTAAATGATCACAGTCTTTGTATTTCACCTGTGCCTCTCTGAATGGCTTCTGAGGTGCTAAAAACTGATTTTGGGACACACGCTTCATTTCAGAGTGCTGAGGGAACCGTGGCAAGCAACACAGTGTGGCGGATTCATTAGGCTAAACGTCACTTTGGATCTGGCTGCTGGCTAGCTAATTGGCTAATTAGATTTGTGCTCGTCTAAATCCATTTTACAACTGAAACAATGGCTTCAAGCAATTGAGTTTCCAATCTTCTCCCAGTGGTTTTTCAAGAGAGCAAAAATAAGCTCAAACATTGAATACGCAATTAGTGAAATAAGACCTCAATTTTAGAAGACTTCTGAAATATACCTGTTGAAAAATGACTTGAACCAGCTTGAATTGTTTTTCTGGTCTCCTAGCCTGGTCAAGGTGTGATATTTGCTGGTTTTACAGAGATTTGGGTCATGCTAAACCAGTCAAACAGCATCTTAACCAGCTTTAACAAGAAAGAAAAAGGCTTGTGCTGGTTTGCTATGTTTCTCTCAAACTCTCTGTTTTGTGATCACTTCATAACAGACGTTGAGGTCCAGAGTGTGTTGCAGGTTTGAACTCACTCAACTCAGATCTTGACCAGTCATGTCCACACCATATGTAGGGTGCAAAAACATTGATCTACCACTAGGTGAAGATGGATTGTCATGGTTTCTTGTTTTTAATCACTCGTGAATCCACATTGTTAGGGGTTTTTGCAGTTTGTGCTCTGGTAAATACAGAGTATTTACTGTAAAAAGTACCATATCTGAATTAACTAAAACTCTTCTCTTTAGGTTTAACAGTACGTTAACAGATTATCTTTTAATAATTTGTTCCAGTACAATGATAATATAAATTCTAAACTATTAAATAAAATAAATTGCTATAAATAAATATTAGAAATTATTTACATACAACAAAGAATATGCCTTTATATATTTTACAAATGCTATATCATGCTTATTGTAATTCTTTTAAACAATGTTAAAGAGTCTGTATATTCATACAAATATTAAAATGGTGTTGGATTTATGTCATCATATTCAAGCATATTCAAGCTTTCAGCGTAACCAAGAACAGATTTTACTTGGCTATCAATACTGACTAGCAAATTCAGTGCCAGGATTGTAAAAAATGATTAAATATTACTTTTGCCTGTGATTTAAACTGTATTTTCAGATTCCCATTTGAATGAAAATCAAAAGTAACAGTCATTTCCATTTCATATAGTGATGCAAGTTCATTACACATTCTAGAGCACATTTTCCCATATTTACAAATGTGTGAAATAATGCATTCTGTCAGTCATTTCTCCTCATTAGACAATGATCCAGCACAGGCCTTGCTGTAGCTCAGTTAATCCACATTAATTGAAACAGGAAATCATTCACAGTTCGAGCCAAGCAGCTCCTCTCTGGTTCAGTTTATCAATGTGGAATGAAAATTACAATATAAAACGCTAATCCACTGCACTCATAAACAGCGTGGACGAAGAACACAAATCAAGTAAAGAGGCTGTCATGAAATACCAGGCCAGTAATAGTCCCATACTCATTTTAAATGATACTTGAGTGAAAGTACAAAAGTGCTGACTTTTTATGCACTTAAAGGGGAACTCGTGGCCTTTGACTCCTAACCCTAGGGTTGTGGGTACCACTTAGATGCCCTTGAGCAATGCATCGAACCCCCAGCTGCCCACTGCTCCGGGTGTGTGTACGTGAGTGCGTGTGTGCGCGCATGTGCACTTTGGATGGGTTAAATGCAGAGCACGAATTCTGAGTATGGGTCACCATACTTGGCTGAATGTCATGTCACTTTCACTTAAGTATTAAAGGTAATATTACAGATCAGTTTATTGTTTTATTTAGCAATTTTCTCTTCCACGAACTCTCATATGAGGTTGCTATACAATCTAAAAAAAAAAAAATGCTTGTCCTACCAAAAACTCATCCAGCAAAGATGCTTGTATTAATCCACAGACTACCTTCATCAATCCTGAGTGCTGCATTAATGGCGCTTTACTCCCCACCAATCAACCAGAGGTTATAAATGTCTGCTGTCCCAAAGAACCACTGGGATGTGCTTTGAGATATCATCAAAAACCTCTCTTAAAACACACGATGCCATATGAAATGAGTGTTGGGGACAGGACTGACCCATATTTAACTGAAATACCCAGCATTACCCACAAGTATCCAGTAAAAGCAACTAGCATACATTTTCAAATGTTCCTTTTTCTCGTTTAAACCCAGAGGGACCCGCAGGGTTTTAAATACACCACATGTGAGTTAATTAAGCCTGTGCCTGTTTGCGGCATACTCTGTGTGATTTCAAATGTGACTAGACTACACGAGGTGAGGGGTCATATCCACAACCAATGCAGAGGTCAGAAGGTGTTTATTAAAATTTGCAAATGATCTCCTGAGAAGACGGTCTCAGGTGAGACACACTCACATTCACCTCTGGTTCACATCATTGTTGCTGACTTGAACCACCCCTACTTTAAGTAGGCCATAGTTAATGTGCTCAAATCAGACTTGTGTATTCATTAAACGTGTCGTCTATTTATTTCTTCGCTTGTTTCTAAGTGACTGAAAATGCACATTTCTGCTGATAGCTGTGTTGATGCTCTTGTACTGATGGTGTTCAGACGCAAATACCCTATGTTTTATCCTTAAAGCTACATTTTGGCAACTGCAACATCAAAATAACAGCCTTTCAGCGTTCAAATTATTTCTGCTGTTGTAAATTCAATTTATGAAGAGAGGAATTCAATCAGTGGCTGGTAGAATTTGCATCTAAATAAAAGATGTAGGCGTTTGTAAATAGTATTTTCAGATGGTCTGATGTGGCTCTCTGCACCCCACATGGAAAAAATCTATATAAACATATATGTTTCAATATAGGTTTTGATATATGTTTTTAATATATGTGACATATATAAAATTGGCCGTTTTCCTATATGTACATATATATGAACATATATGTGTACATATATGCACACATTTATTTACACATATATGTACATATATGCACGCATATATTTACACATATGTATGTGCATACATATACCTATATAGGTACATATATGCACGTATATATGTTCCTATATGTTCACCTATAATAGTAAAATTAAAATCCATAGCTGCTAGGCAACATAAACAAAAGTCCAAAATGTAGAAATGTACATTATTTATTTACTCAAGATCAATCAAATAGTACAAAACAAAAAATATAGTACAAGAACAAAAATAAGACAAAAAACCTGCTAGGCAACATAAATAAAAGTCCAAAATACAGAAATGTACATTATGTATTTACAAGAACAATCAAATAGTACAAGAACAAAAATAAGACAAAAAACTGAACAGAAAAAAAAATTATCTTTATTATTCTTTGAAGGTCTGTCATGACCGAGCGGCAACCTCCCGCTCTCTCTAGTGAAGCCAATAAGGAAGTGACTAAAACTGCAATTCATCGACTGGCCGCTTGAGGCAGGCTGCAAAAGAGAGTCAAACCCATAGACTCCCCATGTTAAAATGCCCAACTTTACAGCAGAAAAAAACATGTTTTCAGCCTGGTGCAAAAAATGATTTTGGTCTATATAGCTAATTTTGCCCTTCATGACAACTGTGAGGGGGGTGAATTTTTTTCTAACTCATCCGTTTAAATTATATTAAGCCTGCGTAATTAAGGGCGTGGCCACTTGAGTGACAGGTGAATTGCCACTGCTGTCACAGCCGTCGCGCTAGGTGGACGTGGCCTCAGCAACCAGCTCCCGCCCTTTTGCCCATTTTCGATTGTCCGGGAGAATCGCGCTGTGACGCGCTGCCAAGATGGCGACGGCTCGCTCTGCCCACTTTAGGCTTCAAAAACTCTCTTCAGGAGTCTACGGGTGACGTCACGGACACTACGTCCATGTTCTTATACAGTCTATGGTCATGACGCGCCTCCTCATCCTCCTCCTTCCTGCACTATCCAATGACGTTTGATAGGGTGTCCGAGATTTTTATTTTTTCCTCTTTTTTTTTCGGCGCACAAATTCTTTTGCGGATAGGCGTTTTTGTCCACACGGATCTGGCGTTTTGGAAGAGTGAAACCGATGTTTTGTAATCGGGTCCCAGAGTGGATATATTTGAAAACGCCGCTTTTGTGTTTCTTCTCGACGGCGAATACGTACATTTTCTGAAAATATGGCGTCATCAGCCCACGTCTCGCCCCTAGTCAAACACCACTACATCACGTAACAGCAACAAAAACATGAACAAACACTGAACGCTAACATTAACACGGATTAATAAATGTATTGTTCCATGTTCGTTTGTGTACCACGCGCAGCAAATCCATGTCTTCTTCTCCGTTTTAAGTGTATCTCTGTGGCAGAATTACAGCGCCACATGCTGGTCTGGCATGTATACTACATCGGTTTCGCGGATATTTCTTGAGACGAGGGAAAAAAAGATCGGGGGTCCGTCTCCGTGTGGACGGGGCCGAAGAAGTAAATGTACTCCGTCACTGTCCGGCTCTGTATATCATGTTAATATATTGCCATAGTTAAATTCCATAACATGCCAATTACATGTGATACCAATTTCACATGTTCGCACATACATAAGTTCTTGCATAAGTTTTTTCGTTAATTCTTAGTTTTTGCCTTGATAATAGAAAATATGAGCTAGGCATCATGTATGACAGTCAAAAATGGGATATGAGCTACAAAATGACCAGATCCTGCCATTAACTATATAGAAGACATATCTTGTATGTATAGGGCTTATATGTGGATATGAAGAAGCAATACAGGAGACCTATATTTCCTGTATAATGCACATATATGCACCTCAATTTTGCCTATATGTGGCATATATACGCATATATGCAGTATACGCATATATGCAGTATATATATGGCATATATGCAGTATATATACGCATATATGCAGCATATATATTATCATTTATGTGCATATATGCAGCATATATGTTCATATACACTGCATATAGGTTTCATATATGCACATATATCCAGTGTTGGGAAGGTTACTTTGGAAATGTAATAGGTTACAGATTATAAGTTACCCTGTTTAAAATTTAATAGTAGTGTAACTTTTTCAATTACTTTATTAAAGTAATGTAACTAATTACTTTTGAGTACTTTTTGATTACTTTTATAAATTTGTGAAAATTAAAGAATAATAAATAAAAGCATATACATCAACTTAAATACAGTTATCTAATAAGCATGTGATGTATTCTGTGTACTAAACTCCAGAAACATTGGTTTTTTTTTAAACTGCTGTCTCTTTGTATATGATGATAGTTTTCTCAAAATAAGTAAAATGCACATGAAGTGACACAGAGCAGTTCTAGAAATTATGTTTATGTGCTCGTGTACTCCTATATTGAGGCAGCAGAGGTTGAAAACACTTCGAGTTTCAGTAGGCCTATGTGTAGTAAATGAAACCATGTCTTTGCCATTAATTTACAGGAGGGGCGGACTGGGAAAAAAATTCAGACTGGAAAATTCAAACTCATACAAACAAATTCATGGACAAAACTATTTTTGGTATGGACCTGACATAAAAAAAGGTTTAAATCTTTAATTTGGGGACATGCAAAATAATTAAAAGTTCTCTCCTGAACTGCACCTTCACTTCTATTTTTCTCTTCAGTCTCTTTATTTTGCCCTGTTATCCATCTCTCTCATGACTTTATTACTCAAGATTGAACAAAACTATACTTTACAATACAATACTCTACAATATCTTTATAGAAAAATCCTAATACTGTACACGAGTCATGTTTTTCCCTTACAAAAATTAACCTTGCTTTTATTAGCCTATATAAAAGTAAAATAACCTCTTTTTTTTGCAAATGGATTTGTATTTATTTTTAAATAAATACATTTGTAAAATAATTTTACATTTTTGGTTACCACAGTTAAACAATAGTAACCATTTTCTCTGGATTTATAGTTAAATATTAAAATGTTAATTTTCATAAGGGTTGTGTTGTCTGTCGTAGCTTCCCCTAAACCTATAAAAAAAATCTGATTTTTTTTCAGCTAAATTACTACTGTAACATTACAACAGATAATAATGATGTCCTTTATATAGTATTTTGAGTGATGACTGATGAGCAACGTGCTGCTGCTTGATTAAATAAATAAAAAAACAAAGACAAAAAAGCGTCTTCCACTCTATATTCTCTCTCTCTCTCTCTCTCGCATTGATTACTCTGATCCAAACCGTTTGGCGGAGGCGCGGAGGGCGCGCGAGTCATGACTAATAACAATTCATGACTTATTAGAGATTTAATTATCAAATGGCATATTCGCAAATGATCGCTTTAGTACATTCGGCAGGCAATTGTACAATAATGATATTAACAGTGTTGGGAAGGTTACTTTGGAAATGTAATAGGTTACATATTACAAGTTACCCTGTTTAAAATGTAATAGTAGTGTAACTTTTTCAATTACTTTATTAAAGTAATGTAACTAATTACTTTTGAGTACTTTTTGATTACTTTTGTAAATTTGTGAAAATTAAAGAATAATAAATAAAAGCATATACATCAACTTAAATACAGTTATCTAATAAGCATGTGACGTATTCTGTGTACTAAACTCCTGAAACATTGGTGTTTTTTTTAAACTGCTGTCTCTTTGTATATGATGATAGTTTTCTCAAAATAAGTAAAATGCACATGAAGTGACACAGAGCAGTTCTAGAAATTGTGTTTATGTGCTCGTGTACTCCTATATTGAGGCAGCAGAGGTTGAAAACAATGTGAGCTTCAGTAGGCTTATGTGTAGTAAATGAAACCATGTCTTTGCCATTAATTTACAGGAGGGGCGGACTGGGAAAAAAAATCAGACTGGAAAATTCAAACTCATACAAACAAATTCATGGACAAAACTATTTTTTATCTATTTTAAATCTATAATTTGGGGACATGCAAAATAATTAAAAGTTCTCTCCTGAACTGCACCTTCACTTCTATTTTTCTCTTCAGTCTCTTTATTTTGCCCAGTTATCCATCTCTCTCATGACTTTAATACTCAAGATTGAACAAAACTCTACTTTACAATACAATACTCTACAATACTACAATATCTTTATAGAAAAATCCTATATATAATCCATATTTTTCCCTTACAAAAATTAACCATGCTTTTATTAGCCTATATAAAAGTAAAATAACCTTGAGTAATGGATTTGTATTTATTTTTAAATAAATACATTTGTAAAATAATTGTACATTTTTGGTTATCACAGTTAAACAATAGTAACCATTTTCTCTGGATTTATAGTTCAATATTAAAATGTTAATTTTCGTAAGGGTTGTGTTGTTGTCTGTCGTAGCGCCCCCTAAACCTATAAAAAAAATCTGAATTTTTTTCAGCTAAATTACTACTGTAACATTACAACAGATAATAATTATGTCCCTTATATAGTATTTTGAGTGATGACTGATGAGCAACGTGCTGCTGCTGGATTAAATAAATAAAAAAAACTAAGACAAAAAAGCATCTTTACAGATGAAACTGACCTGAAACCCTGAACAGGAGTTCTGCTTCTTTGCTCCAGCTGTGCGCTTCCACAGTCCACTCTTTTCTCTCTCTCTCTCGCATTGATTACTCTGAGTCTGATCCAAACCGTTTGGCGGAGGTGCGGAGAGCGCGCGAGTCATGACTAACACTTCATGATTTATTAGAGATTTAATTATCAAATGGCGGATTCGCAAATGATCGCTTTAGTACATTCGGCAGGCAATTATACAATAATGATATTAAATAGTGGGGCAAAATCGGCTGCGAGGTCACCGGGAATTGTCCCGGTTCTCCCGGTGTCCAGTCCGCGCCTGATTTCCACAGACAGGCAGAATGTGCAAGTTATATATCGCATTTTTGGGGCTTTATATTCACAGACACTAGTCCATGTCATGTTTTGATTCAAGTGTACTGACCTACTTTTGATTTAGTCATCCAAAATGTGGCATAATCCGTCCGCGTTAGACATTCCGTTTTTATGACTAGATTCTACGAACCAGACTGTATTTCCGCATCCCGGAAATTATTAGGGCGGTATGTCTCAGAATAGTCAGTGCAATTTGGGAAAGAAATCAGTTAAATCTGTATGTGGATGCGTGTAAATATTCAAATGTAATCCCCTTTGTAATCGTTAAAAAATTCATAAGTAACTGTAATTTAATTACTCATTTTTTCGTAGTAACTGTAACTAATTACAGTTACAATAATTTTGTAATTAAATTACGTAACGCCGTTACATGTAACTAGTTACTCCCCAACACTGGATATTAAATAGTGGGGCAAAATCGGCTGCCAGGCCACCGGGAATTGTCCCGGTTCTCCCGGTGTCCAGTCCGCGCCTGATTTCCACAGACACGCAGAATGTGCAAGTCATATATTGCATTTGTGGGGCTTAATATTCACAGATACTAGTCCATGTCATGTTTTGATTCAAGTGTACTGACCTACTTTTGATTTAGTCATCCAAAATGTGGCATATTCCGTCCGCGTTAGGCATTCCGTTTTTATGACTGTGTTCTACGAACCAGACTGTATTTCCGCATCCCGGAAATTATCAGGGCGGTATGTCTCAGAATAGTCAGTGCAATTTGGGAAAGAAATCAGTTAAATCTGTATGTGGATGTGTGTAAATATTCAAATGTAATCCCCTTTGTAATCGTTAAAAATTTCATAAGTAACTAATTTAATTACTCATTTTTTCCTCGTAACTGTAACTAATTACAGTTAGGCCTACAATAATTTTGTAATTAAATTACGTAACGCCGTTACATGTAACTAGTTACTCCCCAACACTGCATATATCCACATATAGGTTCTTTCCATGTGGGACTTGTCTAATAATAGTCCATTTCGATTTAATTAGAGATAAATTAAGATAATTAAGCAGTATCATAAAAGCAAGAGTTCTGTTGTTTATCCAGTTCAATATAACTACTTACCTTTTAGACACAATATTGATAGTTACCTACTATGTCATTTTTAGTCTCTGAGGAAAACCTGCAGTGAATCGTTCCAGAATGAATCACTGTGCGAGATAAATCAATGACTCGTTAGTAAAAATTCGCTGCATTCGGAACAGTATCGGATACTAATTTTAATGTCTTTCAGTTGCATGAAAGAACGATTTAATGAAAAAATTGTTTCGTTTATGAATAAATCGGTGCTTTTGAACAAACTGATTCAAAGAAAGATTCATGATTCACTCAAAAAGAGTCGCTTGTCGACAACTACTGCCGTATGGTTAACTTAAAATACATCCATTGCATAATTACCTATACTTCATTTCAATCCAATTAGCTTTATGTGGCGAATTCGAATGGTTAAAACTTGAACACATTTAATCCTATATGAAATTAGTGAATTTTCGACATTTCAGTATGAATCACTGTGAAATTCACAATCACTTACATTCATATCGAGTCTTGGATTCCTCATGCAAACGTGATTTGTGAGGCATTTTAATACACAGTCATGGACAAAATTTTCATGATGCATTTTCATGAATTTCATACCCAAGTGCACAGTTATTGACAAAATAATACAGGAAGAAATTCATATCAGTAACAGTACTGTAAAACAAGTCTTAGAACATGAGTTTTATTGTGTTTTGTATGCAGTCCGAACATGTAAAACTGCATATGATTGAAGCATTAGTGGAAAACAGTCGTGACATTGGGTAAATCATTCTCCAGGAGAAAAGAAAAACCTTTCAGTGAGCACACAATAGTAAGGAGACTTTACAACAAGAAACATTTGGTATTCTGTAGGCTTACTTATGTATCATTGAATGGTTTGTTCACATAGACTGTGCCTGATAATATCTGCTATATTTTTCACAAAAATGGAGAAACACCTTTTTATTACATGTAGACATTGAGGCGTACATGTATGCACCAGATACATTCAAACATGTTCATCTAAAATTTTCTGTCATTTCTTTTACATTTGATTTTCTTTTTAAACTAATAAATACAATAAATAATAAATAATAAAATAGCATGCCCTCCGGCATGCCTTTTTCCTCACACAAAAACATTGTAAAAATATATACATACAGAGGTAGGACAACAATGGATCATTGAAAAACTTGTCTAAAAAAATACCTAGACAAAAATGACGAACAAAAAAACAGAGTTGTAGGACCAGAGCGTGGAGGCATATACACTGCATGGCATATGTTGCATGTAGATTTGTGAACAACAGCACAACTTCCTCTCCTCATATCATGTTCTGAAAATAAACAAGCCCAAAATTACATAAAATCATCATTTTGTTGCCAAGCAATCTAGTTCTGGCACATTAAAGCAGTAACATGCAGTAATATTCTACCTAGCTCTAACCAACAAACATATTAGTCGCATTTTTAATATTCATTGGAATATCAATACCATGGAGACCACATGAGACAGCATAGTTCTATAAAAGTGGAAATGTAATCATTTGCCTGATTCATGAAGTGTGCTTCCAGCTCTGCACGCTCAGTGTCCTGGAGCTTATCGATTGTTAATTTACTGCTATGCTCCAAGGCCCCACACGTGGCCAGTGACTAATGAACTTATTCAGACCAGAAGAGATCCCACACAAACTCATCTAACCTCATTTCTCCTCCTTCCTGCCCCCAAGGAACGCGAGGTTGCGGAGGATTGAGATGCAGAGCTTCTGGAGAGGGAACAGTGGCTGGACATCTGACCGCTGGACAGCAGGTTTGCTTTGAAATACTGGATTAAACCTTCATCTGTGCAGTCAAATATACAGTGAGAATTAAAAACCACAACACACAATGATATTTTTATATTTTACGAAGGACAGCGTTGGGTGTAAAAATGACACACCATATTTTATTGCATTGCAATAATTGCATTGCAATGTGACTGCTAAGGTATTTTGGGGTTGATTTTTAGTACCAATAGTGATACTTGCAATCTCTACCGGCGAATGTTTTTTTGCCTCCCCTTATGTCTGACCTTGTGTGCTCCACTGTGCAGCTGTTCTGCAGTCTGATCTTCTCTCTCTGTGTTGTGGGGGCGTCCTGCTCCCGCCGTTATCCAGTGTGTCTGTCAGGTGCTTGAGTGGGTCCTCTGTTACAGGAGGGGGCTCAGGTGGAGGAGGCAGGTCTGCAGACAGACACAAACCAAAAGTGTGAATGATCATCTATGCACTCATATGTGGATGCACAATTTATTAACTATGTTGATCCTTACTCCCTGGTTTCAACGCCTCACGTCTCACAAGGCCATCCTTTTGAGATTTCTTCTTAGGCCTGGGCTTGTGCATTAAGGACGTGAATGATGTATATTCTCCTAATAGCAGTGCAGATTAAAGTAAACAAAGATTATACACTCCATACATAATCATCAGCAATGTAATAAAAACAGTTATTTTTCCAGCAGTCTACTGAAGGGCCTACTTGTGCCTGTGTTGTTGGAGAACAGTTCCTCCATTTCAGCAATGTCTCTCCAAGGGCCGCTGTGGTTGGGAGCGCTGCCATTAAGAGACTCTGGCTTGCTTAACAGCTTTGGGTTGGAAAGAGCAAACTGTGTATTGTGTGCTTTCCTGTTGAACAGACACATGAGAAATGTGTTCTTTGTTTGTTTTTTTCTTTTATGCAAAGTCAGATACTAAAGCTATTGTCATGGCAAGAACAAAGTAAAATAAAGTTTTAATAAAGAAAAAAGATACAAATATATGAGGAGATATGAAAAGATAGTAGATATTAAAGGAAATCTTAAAGATTTATTTAAAAATATGAACATAAATTTTATTATTAATATTCTTGTGATGGGAAAGTTGAATTTTTAGGAGCCATTCATTTAGTATTTAGTGTCAAATGGATCTTCGCAAATCATTATAATATGCTGATTTGATGAAAAACGTCTGTCTGTCTAATTTATTTATTATTCATTGATTATATTTAGCTGTCAAATCAACTATGGTCAGGTAACAACTTACATTTCAGTTTGTTCCACACACACACACACACACACACACACACACACACACACAAAATAGGCTACTGTATAAAAATGCTTATTTACATAAAAATGGCCATATTTAGGAGTTTTGCCATTTTCAACCCAATTTACTTAAACAATTGCCAATTAACATCCTGTTTATTCATCTTTCATTCATGATGCTGATCTGTCAAATCAAATATGGATGGAAAACTTAACTAAATTTTAAGTTTGTTCTGCACGCAAAACATATCACTATGACATATCACTTCAGAAGACGTAATATAGTTCACAAGTCATCTAAACAAATTAATGTTACTTTTGGGGTGCTTTTTTCCCTAGGATTGCAGCAAGGGTGCTCTTCAGTTCTATAGTTCACATGATGTATTCAACAAAAGGAAGGTGAAGGTGAACTATTCCTTTAATGTCGAGCCCTGATGCCTTTGTGTGTGTGTGTTTACCGTGGCAGCAGGTCTGGATGGTGCAGGTCCGGCGGGTACTGCTCCTCGCTGGGGGAGGGTGTGAGAGTTGCTGTGGATTGCAGGCTGTAGGTCGTGGCCCTGTTGGTTTCATCTCCTCTCAAAGGCAGAGTGGCTATGTCCTCCATTCCCCCAATCAAATAAGATCGCTCAGGCAGTGGAGGACACCAATCTTCATCCTCCTCAGGGCTACTGACAAATAAACATTAGGATTCCAGTTAAACCTAAAATATCTGTACACTACTAAAACACAAACTAGATTGAAAACAAAGCAAGAAACAGAAACTTCTAACAAACACACAGAAAGAACACATATCAAAAGATTCTGGATGCCTGATGCATCTAGCAGTGATTTCATTACATGATAAAAGACTGCTGTAAATGAAACCAGACTGTGGTCCTTTGAAAAGAGTAGAAAAAGAATATAAAAGAGAATCCAATGTGGGTACAAAAGACAGCATTGTAAAAAAGCTTATCAAAAATTTGTCAAAGCAGTTTCATTCATGGCGCGTGATGATAAAAATATGATGTGAAAGGAAGAAAGCATTGAGGACAAAGGTTGATATGTGTGGTTCCGCTTTATTCCAACCCATGGCTATTCTTACAGGTTCATTTTGTGAAGCCGCGTCTGGTGACCTGCCTCTCGGCCCCGTCTCAAACAGCCAGGACGGTTTGACTCTAAGCGCTAACATCATTAGCCCCTGTCACTTTGAGCTGAAACATCAAATATGTTTAGATAAGACCTCAATTTATCGCCCAGACTACATTTTACCATGTTGCACAGGTTCCATATTGGGTCACTTTTCCGAGAAGGAGAATTATATCCAGAAGTGTCTGAACTTAAAAGAAAAAAAGTCGGATGACAGCTACTGAAAAGCAGGTTTATAAGTTGACGAAATCTTCTAGAAATGGGTTGACAGATTCTAACAAAAAATATCATTTATTGACATTTACCATGGAATTAACATTTCTTTTAAATTGTACCACAGTTTTCTGACATGCACCATGGTATTATCATGGCTTTTTGAACAAGTACCATGATCTTCTGACATGGTACAATGGCTGCTGGGCATTTACCATGTTATTAACATGATGTTTTAAAATAGAGCAATGGTCCCTGGACATTTACCATGGTATTAGCATTAGTTTTTTTTTTAAATTGTACCACAGTTTTTAGTCATTCACTATGGTATTAAAATGGTTTTATCACATGGTGTCATATATAACAGTCTCCTATGCTGGACCTATGATGTTTTTGGTTGGTCCTATATTCATCTTAACCACCTTACTGATGGTCCGGACCAAAAGGGGGCGCCCCGTGAGCGGGACTCGAGTACAGGAGGGTGGGTGAGTATGTAACCCTTTTCTTTATCTGCTTATGGGTGTTATATTGCTGGTGGTTATATGTCTACTAACAAACTCTGTGAGTTTCCTTTAAAGTGGTCAGTTCCGGCCTTGTGCTCTGGTATTAGGTGGCCAAGATCACAGGCTTTTGGCAGGAGCCTGGCTGATCATCAGAACTGGCACAGCTCTGCAGGGAATTTCATGGATGTCCGGCCAGGTCACCCTGAGGGGCCTCCTGGCCGCTTGGCGCATTTGGCGGGATGTCCGGGTAGGTCACCCTGAGGGACCTCCTGGCCGCTTAGCGACGTCCAATGGGAAGGTGGAGGTGGTAGTTACGGAAGTCTTTCTGTATGTACTGCCTCAGGTGATGCTCCCCTCGCTTGAGGTTTGGAAAATTGGAGCTGGCCTTTCCCGTGCGATCCAGCGCCTCTGCAATTTTTAGGAACCTTTCAGTACACACGCTAAGCCTCTGTACTTTCTCAAAACCACATGGTGGTCAATGTGCATGTGAACACTTTGCGCACTGTCTGAAATCCACGTAAGTGGTAAGTGTGCACGCAAGACTCTGCGCACTTTCTGAAATCCATGTAAGTGGTAAGTGTGCACGCAAGACTCTGCGCACTTTCTGAAATCCTGTACGGTAGGGGTAACGCGCTCCGCTTCGTTCCCTTTCTTAAGATGATTAGCCCTGGGTTCCTTGGGCTTCATTCAGCCAGTGTGTATTTGTTATACACCTCAAACATCGCTTCCCGCAACATGAGGGGCTGTTTGGGCAATTCTCGTGGTAGTTTAGCAGCACTCCCCTTTTTCAAAAAAAAAAAAAAAAGGGTCGCCTATGAGCGTGCTACTCTGAGCTCAGAGTCCTCCTCTAATATGAGACTGAATGCTCGTTTTTTCACCAGAGCGCTCCAGTACTACATACTGTTTTTGAGATGCACGGTGAGAGCAGACATCCTGTTGAGGCAGGGGCTGAGGCTCGGGGAATGGCGCCTTCGCACCAAGGTGATGAAGCAGAGTTGGAGAGGTTGGCCAGACTTGGGTGGATCGGTTTTGCGGCTCGAGAGAGCATCGCACTATCCCCTCTGGCTTCCTCCGACTCATCCAGCTCCACTGGGGCTGGACGCCATGGTACAGGCGTGGCCGAGGCTTCATCTGTACATTTCTTCCTCCAATTGCTCTGCTCCCGGGCCATTCCATCTATGAGCTGCTCTATCAGAGTGCCACAAGAGTCCCTCCTTAGAACAGTATTTGTAAATCCATGCTATGGTAAGTGTGCACGTGAAGTCTTTGCACACTTTCTGAAATCCACACTGTGGTAAGTTCGCACGCTAGTACTCTGCGTTCTTTCTAAAATCCTATATGGTGAGGGCTTCGCGCGGCTGCTTCGTGCCCTTTCTTGAGTCGGTTTAAGCTCCGTTCATCTTGGGCGCCACTCCACCCATGTATCCTCTGATACTAGAACTGTTGAGACAGCTCTTTTGGCAAGTTTTTGCGAAAGCTAGCGGTAGCTCCTGGGTGACAGGCAAGACTTGGTAAAGAACATCTTCTCTACGGTTCTTAGCCGTATCCCTTTAAAGGAATCTTTCGTGATTCCAAGCCTTCAGCTCTACCCCGGGCCGGGGCCCTACAGGTAAGTTGGGTATGTAGCTTAGGCCTATGGACATAAGGGATAATGTCATGGACAGCCGTCCAACCGTTCCAAGGGCGACTCCCAGTGAAATGGTAGAGTTGGTACTGTAACCATGGTTCCCTGAGAGGGAACGAGACACTGCGTCCTCTAGCTCCCTGCCATGCTTCGGACGCAAGCTTCACAAAGAAGATAAGTGTCCTACTGGCGCGTATTTATAGTCGTGCCAGTAGTGACGTCGGAGGCTGTCGCCGGCCAACACGTTGGCGTTTTTCAAAGTATGCTTCAGACACGGGTCATGACGAGGTGTTCCCCAAAGTGACCCCTAGAGGACGCAGTGTCTCGTTCCCTCTTATAGAACCATGGTTACATTTGTAACCTGAGACGTTTTTGCACATACACCATGGTATTAACATTGTTTTTTGAAGTTGAACAAGTACCATGTTCTTTTGACATGGTACCATGATTATTTGACATTTACCATGTTTTTTTATTATGCAGCAGTTTTTAGACATGCAGCATGGTATTACAATTATTTTATCATGCAGTATAATAGCTTTGGACATGCATTTTTAGATACACTATGTACCATGGTATTATAATGTTTTTGACATGGTACCAAGAGCTTGGACTGTGGTATTAAAATTGATTTCTGAACAAGTACAATGGTCATTTGACATGATATCATGGTTTGTGGACATTTACCAAAGTATTATCAGTTGTTTTTACTGTACCGCAGTTTTTGGACATGCAACATAGTAATACTGTATTTTTCAGATAAGAACCATTTCAATGACATGTTACCATGGCTTTTTGATCATGCATCATGATCATAACATGTTTTTTTTACATTTACCATAAACTACCATGCTTATTTGGGCATATAGAAATGTTCCGCTTTAGAATGGTTATTACCTGTGTCTTTTTTCTGTGTTTTGATCCTCCTTTTTTTTTACTGAATGTAGGGACATCACATCAGACCAAGTTGGTGAAGAGGTTTGTCTTAGAGACTTCTGCTTCATCAGTTTGGCTGTAAAACAGCATGAAACAAGGCTAAACTCAAGTCCATCTGCATAAAATTGACATCAGTATTTGTTGCAGCACATGTTGATCCAATCTATCTGCAAAATTCCGCCCTAATACTTAAAAGACCCATCCCTTAACCCTCATGATTGAAATCAATGTCACTTCTACCATTTTCACCTCTTGGGTACTGAAGTTTTGCATAATCTGCTCCACTGTTGCTGGACTGAAGGCTCCACTCATCCAGGTCCTGCTCCATGCTGTAGAGGTCAGTTTTGGAGAGGACTGGTGTGCTGGTGTATGGGTCTGGACCCTGAGAGTACAGGCTGCACACGTCATGCCCATCTGCGTCGGCTGGGTTAATGGTACAGTATATGGCGCCTTCATTAGAGGCTGGGCTGTACTTCCCATTCTGGCTCAAATAATTGGATAATCCTGAAGCTGGAAAACAGATTAATGAGTTATAGGAGATTTGATTTGTAAGTGTGACAGTACCATAATGTAGGGGAACATCCATGACAGAGATCTTACTGTTGTAGTATTGATCTGTGGAATCAAGTCCGCTTGCACAGCAGTCTTTTCCATTTCGAGAGAAGTTGCTGGTAGGCCACGAGTCAGCCAGCCAAGGGTAGTTACCCAAGTGTGACTCCAGCAAACATGGCCTTTAAAGGAAATTAAATAATTTAATTGAAAATGAATTATTTTACATTAAATATAAAAAAGTGTTACACTTACTTTTGAAAGGAATTAAATATATATATACATTTTATTAAATGAATTAATAATACTCATTTTAATGTTCATCCTTATTTACTTTTCAGTTTTTACTTTCCATGCTCTACTGTGGGTAAATTTGAATTCTCCTATCATACAGACCTTCCATTTATAAGATCCGACCCATCACCACGAGAGAGTGCGACTAAAGAAAAAAATATGAGAAAGAATTTAACCCAAAAGCTCTTTTGACAAAATGATTTTGAGACACACATTGTTAGTTTTGTGCTAGTATGGAAAGAAGGTTACCTGCAGGTGTATATGCAAAGGAAGTAGTATAGTGTCCAAGTTCTTTCCTCCTCCTGTGTCTGCAGTAGATCCAGGCGCTGAAACCCATTAGAACCATCCAGGATGATACACCAATCCCGGCGATGAAAGCTGGCTGACGGACCACCTCTGTGATCTGCTCGGATAGGCTGACACTATCATCCTTTACTACTGACAAGGACTGATCTATTGCTACTTCTGATAGAAGATATAAGGAGGAAATAGGAAAAAGTGTATAAGAGCGATTATGTGAAAACAGAAAAGAGACAGAAGAGTAAATGCTTCTTGTCTTATACAGGAAACATTTTATCAATATATATTTCCCCCATAATCTATCTTCAACTGACACACAGCATGACAATCCCTAAAATTTTCGATTCCTTAGGATTTTCGATTCCTTAACATAAGATATGAGTAAATGCTGAGATAAGAATCTGTTAGGTAGGATAAATGTCACCATCAAATGTGTGTGGTAAATATTTTTTATAAACCTACTGGACAAATCCATCTTAAACTGGCAGCTGTGTTTTGGAAAGCACAAAATGTGGTAGCAGGATTAATATCTGGGCTAGCTGGTTATTAGCTGGAAAAAGCTGCTCATTAGCTGGACAAGCTGGTCCAAGAAGATTATCACTTGTTCAATCTGGCCATTAGCTGGCCAAGATGGTTATAAGATAGTCAAAACTAGTTATTGAGGTCATTAGCTTGTCCAAGAAGGTTATTAACTAGCCAAAATGTTTATTAGCAGGTCTAAACTGGTTATTAGTTAGGGCGAAGTCTTAAAATTTGGCATTGTACATTATCTACAGTGAAACACTGCGCTGGACAATGACATCCTTATTAGGGAAAACAACTAACGATTCATAACACCATGTCTACACCGGATGCGAGCGGCGCAGCGTGACAAAATACTATAGAACCCCTGATCTACAGTATAACAGAGATTCATTATGTATACTGTAGATCAGTCAATATAATCAGTAATATAATCAGTCATTATAATCAGTAATGCTGTCTAAACTGGATGCAGCGCAACATGACACCATAAATCCCTAAGTAAATTGCTACAGTGTTCTATTTATGACGTGCTGACACAAATTTCAAATGATTTTCAACAGTCGCTTTGTCGTGTCCAGTGTCTTTAGCTGATATGGCGCCAGACGACAACTTTCATGTCTGGTGAAGAGATGGTGTACCACTGACAAACATATAATCTTGTAAAATGTGTGGTAAGTACTGCTGCTCCATAGTATAAACATAGTATGTACATTATCTGGCCAAGATGGTTATTAGTCCAAGCTGGTTATTAGCTGGTCACTATTGCTTTTTAGCTGGTTCAGTCTGGCCATTTGCTGGACAAGGAATTTAAATAGCTGGAAACCAGAATTAAACAGAGAAGTGCAATTTGGATGACTTCTGACATTCTGGATCTTATTAGACAACGGGATAAATGGTTCAGAAAGTTTAAGAGGTCAACTTTGTCTTGTGACTATGATAAATATATATATTTTCGTAATCAGGCTAGTTACAAGGTACAGAAAACAAAGTCTGAATTTTATGTTGATGCTATTACGTCAAATTTACATCAGCCTAAAAAGCTGTGGAAAGTTTTTACTGATATGGCTGTTAAAGGAAAATCAAAATCTAAGTCTGGCAATATTGGGTTAGTTATTGAGGATAAAATGATTTCTGACAAACAGCAGGTTGCTTGCGTTTTTAATACTTTTTTTACAACTGTTGCTGCCAGTCTGGTCGATAAGCTGCCGAAGGTGTCAGGTAGATATGGCCCATCATTTGTAAACTCCTTTTATAAAACCAAACATGTCACTTCTGATGTTTTTGAAATTGATCCTGTCTCAGAGGAAAGGGTGAGATTGTGTCTATCCACTTTGTCAATTAACAAAGCTACTGGACATGACCTTATTCCGTCCAGATTTTTGCGCGATAGTGCCAATGTAATTTCTAGGGTGCTCACCCATATAATAAATTTGTCTTTAAGTCAGGGTATTTTTCCATGTGATATGAAAAGGGCCCGGGTAGTCCCCCTTTTTAAGAAAAATAGTAGATTAGATGTTGGTAATTATAGGCCTGTATCAATTCTGACAGCAATATCAAAGGTGTTTGAGCGTCTTGTGTATGAGCAGGTGGAAGAGTACCTTGTTAAACATAATCTGCTATATGAACTGCAGTCTGGATTTAGAGCAGCATATTCGACTGGAACCTGTCTTATTCATTTATGTGATTATATTCGACAAAACTTTGATGAAGGAAAGTATGTGGGTATGATTCTTCTTGATTTACAAAAAGCCTTTGATACTGTAAATCATGCAATTTTATTATCAAAGCTGCAAAGTATAGGCTTCAGAAATTCTGCGGTGAAATGGTTCACCTCTTACCTCACTGGAAGAACTCAATTTTGTGATGTTGCGGGGGCCATATCAGATTCTCGAGATATTACTTGTGGGGTGCCTCAAGGTTCAATCCTTGGCCCCCTTTTATTTTTAGTTTATATTAATGATATGCCAGCTGCTGTGAAATGTAAGCTGCTTTTATATGCTGATGATTCTGCATTGTTGGTCTCTGGGGATGACATCAGCGAGATTGAGAAGACTCTGGGTAACGAATTAAATAGTGTCAGAAAGTGGCTTATAGACAACAGGCTTTCAATACATCTGGGAAAAACTGAGTCCATTTTATTTGGAACAAAAAAAAAGTTGTCTAAAATAAAATTGCTTAAGATCAAATGTAATGGCACTGAAATAGTGTCTCAGAAAAGTGTTACATACTTGGGGTTAACATTAGACCAGTCATTAACCTGTTCATCTATTGCTGACAAAATACTATCCAAGTGTGCAGGTAAATTGAAATTTTTGTATCGCAGAACAAGGCTTTTAGATTTTTCTATCAAGAAATTACTGGTTGTATCGTTGATTCAATGTCATTTCGATTATGCATGCTCAGCTTGGTACTGTGGATTATCAGTTAAACTTAAAAACAGACTGCAAGTGATGCAAAATAATGTTATCCGCTACCTGTTAAATGCACCCTCTAGGACTCATATTGGCAGAGATGCTTTTAAAAGAGTAGGTCTGTTGCCAGTACAGGTTAGAGTGGAGCAGTTAAAGCTGAATCATATGTATAATGTTATAAATGGTTCTGCTCCCAAATATTTACTGTCCAATATAAAAATGGTTCATACACAGCATTACCATAATACTAGGGCCAGTATCCGTTCTTGTAAAGTGCCCAGAGTCAACAATGCAGCTGGAAGTTCTTTTTTTTATACAGGTATCATGTTGTGGAATAATTTGCCAATTTCCCTCAAAATGGTAAATACCAGAGGGACTTTTAGATACCAGGTTAAGGCCCTTTTATGGAATAGAGTAGCTGATCTTTTTAACTAGCACTGGGTGATTTATGATTGCCTGTTTTTAGGATGTTGTTGAAATCCGGATGATTTGTGTAAATGTTTTTGTCTTTGACTTATAATAGGTCTTTGTTTGTGTGAATTGTTTTACCACCAAGGACCATGTTGGAAATAAGTGTTTACACTTTTACATGTTATCCTTTGGATTATGTATGTCTTTCAATCCATAAATAAATAAATAAAAAAAAAAAAAAAAAAGCTGGAAACTATGGTTAGTGGTTAACTGGTTATTAGTTGGATCAGGCCGGTCATTGGCTGGCCAAGCTGGTTAAACTGGTCACTGAATGGTCCAAGCAAGTTATGAGCTGGTCAGTGCTGGTTTTTAACTGATTCAATCTGGTTGTTAGGTGGCCAAGATCGTTATTAGCTGGATCAAGCATGTAAATAGCTGGTGAAGAGGATTATTAGCAGGTCTAAACTGGTTTTTAGTTGGATCAAGCCATTAGTTGGCCAAAACAGTTATTTGTCACAGCTGTTTATTATCTGGTCAATGCTGGATTTCAGCTGGTTCAATCTGGTCATTACCTTGCAAAGCTGGTCAAAGCTGGTTATTAGTTGAATCAAGCCACTCATTAGCTGGCCAAGCTGGTCATTACATGGCATTTTGTATGACAACCTGGTAACTGGGTTGTTAATCAGCTTAAACCAGTTAGAAACCAGTTATCATGTTTCAAAAAGCTACTAGTTTAAAATGTTCCTGGGTGGAAATGATGGCAGTACTCACTTAGGAAGATGACCACGGGTTGGCTACGAGTGCCCACTCCTGTAATTGTCACCGCTGCGACCTGCACGTGATACATAGACTCAGGCAACAGCCCGTCCAACAGCACCCACAGCTTATCCCCATCCACACTCCGGTTGATCATCTGCTGAGACTCGTTTCCTACACACCACACCTGTACCACCCAGAAACAGACTTCAGCCATTACTATGTTACCTAGCGGTCACTGAGAGGCTCTCCACATGAAAGCTTCACCGGTCTCACCCTGTACTCTAGTATGAGCTCTTCTGGCACATCAGGGGGAGGAGGCTGCCAGGACACTCGCACGGTTGAACTGTTACTTAACTGCACCACGCTGACTCCCCGAGGAGGGCCGCTCAGCACTAAAAGCAGAAATATGATGGGCAAATGTCAAAACATTAGCATTACAGCAAAAGTTTGAGGGTAAAATGAAAGTCATGCGAACTAAAAGCTGAAGACTTGAGTTGAATATCAAAACAAGTCTTGCCTTCATCAGGAGTGCGAACCACAGCTATTTCACTGTCAATCCCCTGAAACTCATTGTAATATGGTCTCATTTTGAACTCGTATTCTTTTCCTCTGTGTAGCTCTGTTAGGACAGCAGTGTGTAGGGGACCTGCTTTCACATCCTGAATCATCCACGCGCTCCCCACAGGCCTGTAATAGATCCTGTAACCTTCAATATAGCGAGGATGCTGGTCAAGCTGAAATGATATCAACACATACATATGGTATCATGAGTTTCAGATCTTTGTGAATGGCCATGTAATTTTGTCAGATACTGATAATAAATCATTTAAATGTACTAATGTACTGATATTTACTTATTTCTCATCATTTACCATCCCATTCATAATGCATGTCTACATATGTAAATCAAATCATATACTCACAGTCCATGTGATTTGAACACTTGTAGGGCTCAAGACTTTGGGTGTCTGCAGACGAACCTTGACCCCTCCTAAATCCAGCTGCACATGTGCCTGGTTATTACCCTGACCTTCTGGACCATCTGAAAATGGATACACACAAAATTATGTTGATGTGCACAAAACCATAAAAACAGCCATCACACACACTACACCAAAACTACACTCACCTTGTGTTCGGACTGGCTCTGAGATGGGACTGGGGTCACTCAGGCCATAGGAGTTGACCGCTCGGATGATGAAAAGGTACACGGTATTTGGGTAAAGCCCAGACACTGTGTGCTTCTCTAGCCTCACGAGATCAGCTACAGTCTGCCATGTGCTGCCCACTGACTGACTAGAATAAGACACAGGAAAAGAACACTTCATTAATTCACAAAACACATATCCTGCTTTACAATCAGGATTAATGACGTTCAAAGCCACTGACTGTACATCAGCTCATTTCCATATTTATGTGTCAAGTTGCAGCATACAGTTAAGCTAATGAGCTATATTACTGTATTTCATTATAAATAAATGTAATTATTTAACATTTATCTTTGCTACTCTTGCCTTTTTAGAGAATAACTAATTAATTGTGAATTGCTGTGCTTTGCGTCATGCCAAATAACATCCCTTATCCATCAGAAAAAAAATCAGTGCAATGCTCATCCATACACAAGAAAAGACATTATTTGAGTTATGACAGCGTTCAATTATACAACAGAGGATACGCATTTGAAAATTCTAATAATTGTTATATTAGAAATTCTGTTCAGTGTTGGAGAAGCTACTTTGATCACAAATCACAAGCTACTCATAATTTAAATATATTATATTAAAGCTACTCTTTAAAATAATTAGGTAGCTACATTACAAGATACTAACAAAGACACTGAAGGAATATAAAGGATCTGTATCAGATATGGATGTGGTTGGTTTGGGGTAAGTAAAATTAATACTTTTATTTAGCCAGGATGCATTCAATTATTATAAAATAACAGAAATTACCGTTAGAAAGGGTTCCTATTTTAAAAAATCCTTTTGTTTTGTATATTTTATTCACCATAAACTTGTTCCACATAGAGGTTCAACGAAAAATATTAAGCAGCACATTTTAACATTGATAATAATAGTAATGTTTCTTAGCCATCATATCAGTATATTTGAATGATTTCTGAAAGATCATGTGACACTACAGACTGACGTGATGACTTCTGACTTCTGCAGCTTTGCCATCATAGGAATTAACTACAATTCAAAATAAACTGAAATAGAAAACAGTTCATTTAAATTGTAATAATATTTAACAGTTTTACAGTTTTTATTTTTGTTCAAGTAAATGCAGCCTTGCTGAGCATAAGAGCCATCTTTCAAAACAGAACCCAAACCTTATATTCTATTTAGTATGATACATAAATCTATGATTCAGTTTTCAATTGTATAGCATTAACACTATGTAGATTTATACTAAACTCTTAACAGACAACATGTAACTGAAAAACAGTGATAAACAGCAGTAATTAACCAAGTAATAAATCCAACTGTTTTTGAATCAGTTCATTAAAATGAATGATCTGACTCTATAAATCAATCTGACTTCCCAACTCTATTTGAGAGATACAGACGTTCTCGTAGAGCCTGTTTATTTATTCCCTCAGCTTGTTCAGTAGTAAGGTGGTTGTGTACAGAATACAAACCCCTGCTATTTTGCCATACCGCTACCTGTCGAAAAAATAGCATGTTACTAGAAAACCTGCAGTTTTTCAAAAACCGCTGCACTATTGTGATGCAAATGAAAAATGTAGTTAACTTTGTAGCAAGTCTGTTGCTCCCCAACAGACTCCTTATGTCTTGTGTGAATAAAAAGCTTCACTAGCATGCAGAATTGGACACACTGGCCTTTGTTAATGAGAAAAATGAGCACGGAGCAGGGTGCGAAGGACAATGGAGAGGATCTGGCCTCATCTCCATGCACCGTGAGCACATAAGGTCTGCCCAGTCGACTTCTCGGACTGTGTGCACGAGCGTGACCTCTCAACAGAGCGAGTTGCACTATAAATCTGAGCGTCTTCTTAACAAGGTGTCAGAGCAGAGCTAAATAACGACTTGGCCTCTACTCTCGGCCTCCCTGCTGCTCTCCTGGCGGGACAATAATAGAGCCTTCTGTTCATCTGACCTCCACAGAGCCCAGAGGGACAGGTTCTGCTGAATTCTAACTGCAGCCCCAGGGAACATCCAGCCTGCAAGAGAGCAATGCTTCACTCTCACTTTACCATAAACTTCCATCCGCTCTGACACTCTGAATGACGCCTCCAACAGAACCGGCACTATAATGAGAATGTCTGCCCCTCGCACTACCCATCAGGCCACTGGAGAGGGTGTAGAAGCCCCTTCCTCATATATTTCTTTTTAATATGTAGCAGTGCTACAGACTTTAAATCCATGCAGGAACTGATTGTATGCATTTCCCAATACGAGATAAAGCGCAAACTTTGCAAGAGACGAATGTTCCAAGCTCAATGCAAGTAAAGCTGTATCGTTAGCATCCCTGACAGGCTTTTGATTACCATAAAACTCGGCCCTCAGAGTGTAAACACAGACACAAATCATATGTAATGCCTACAGGGTCAGAAATTAAAAGTGGCTCAAAATGCCTTTTTTAATTTTTTGTTCTTAATTTTTTCATTTTCCAGTGAATTTTAAAATGCAGGAGAAACGCTCCATAACATGTTCCTCTGTTTTTCTTGTTAGTAACATCTGATATAGTTCTTAATATTTCATTCTAGGTCTAGTTATACACAATGTGATAAAAAATATGAGTAAATATTGATTTTGTTTTATTGGTTACACCCTTCCCTACCACCCTACACACTACATCCAATTATAAAAGATATAAAAAGATGACACAGCATGATTTTATATCGTTAGAAATAAACACAACCACACAACCACATAACGGTGAAAAAATGCCCTGAAAATCAAATCCATAGGGCCAGTATTGCCTCTTAATGGAAAATTGGATTTCTGACACTGAAAGTGTGTATTGTAATGCATTACATTAGAAGTCTATAGGGCAAAGCTCTGCACTGGAGTAAACCATGTAACTTTCTCATGATGCACATAAAGATCCAGAAGGGATTGTTTACACTGAGGAAAAACACACAGGAATTACATATCCAGACGTTTATCCACTTAGAAAAGTAGTGTCACCTCAAAAGGCTGATTTGGGTAAAATAACAGCTCAAATGACACACATATTCATACAAAATGTTAGCACTTTAACTAAAATTAAAGCTGTATGTTTATACTTTTAAACCTTCCAAAATGCTTGTTCTATAAATCAGAAGTCTTCAACTTTTTCAGGCTAAGGACTTCTTGGTAGATAAGGAGACTTTTGTAGAAAAATTTAAACTAAACTAAACCACAACATAATACAACATAAACTAAGGACTTATTCCCAAGGATGCATAAGATTATTGATGTATACACTTTAAACCCTTAGGTAACACTTTACAAAAAGTTCCATTAGTTAACATTAGCTAATGCATTAACTAATATCAACTAACTATGGGCAAGACATTTGTTACTGTATTTGTACATTTTTCATTAACATTAGTTAATGGAAATACAACTGTTCATTGTTTGTTCATGTTACCTCAGGTCCATTAAAGGGTTAGTTCACCCCCCAAAAATATCATTAATTACTCACCCTCATGTTGTTCCAAACCTGAAAGACCTTCGTTCATCTTCAGAACACAAATGAATACATTTTTGATGAAATTCGAGAGTTTTCTGATCCTCGATAGACAGAAACACAACTGACATGATCAAAGCCCAGAAAGGTAGTAAGGACTAGGGCTGGACCAGAATAGTCGATTATTCTAATATTTGTTCGGTGAGTTGGCATTCGATTTTCAATTTTGAGATTCAAATTATATATATATATATATGGATGTAATATATATATATATATTTTAACACCTAGCATCCCCAGCAAAACAGTCTTTATTCACACTTATAAGCCATGCTCAAAAAATGGTATTCAGACCAGCCCTAGTAAGGACATCGTTAAAATAGTCCATGTGAAATCAGTGCTTCAACCATAATGTTATGAAGCTACGAGAAAACTAAAATAATGACTTTATAATGTTATGAAGCTACGAGAAAACTAAAATAATGACTTTATTCGACAATTTCTTCTCTTGCGTGTCAGTCTTCAACACATGCTCATAACAGTACCATGTTGAAAAGTTGTTATTTTTGTTTTCTTAGTGTCTATGGAGGGTCAGGAAGTTCTTGGATTTCATCAAAAATATCTTAAATCATTCCCTGAAGATTAATGAAGCTCTTACAGATTTGGAACAACATGAAGGTATTTAATGACAATGTTCATTTTTGGGTGAACTAACTATTAAAATAATATTAACAGATATAACCTTTGATTGTAATTATGCATTAGTAAATGCTGAAATTAACATCAGCTAAGATTAATAAATGCTTCAGAAGTATTTTTTCATTGTTAGTTCATGTTAAACAACGTAATTAACTAATGTTATTAAATGGACCCTTATTTTAAAATGTTACCAACCCTTTAAACGAAAGTAAAAAGGTGAAAAGTTATTCAAACAGTAGTAATTTAGCATTAATAAAGATATAAACCTGAAAGCCTCGATGATGTAAGAAGTGACAGCATCTCCGCCCTCATGTGGGTTGGGCTGCCAAGTGAGAGTGACGCTATTTGAGGTCACATCTGTCACCACGGGCTTCTGAGGAGGACCAGGCAGCTGCAGGGACTGTGAGACCCGCGGGACGGAGGATGTTCCAGTCGCTAAACACAAGATACAGAGTCAAATGTGACTGCGTCAAGGGTGCATTCTTGTCCAAGGCCGTTTGACTGCACATTGAAATCATCAGTACAACGAGTTTCTTGAAGTGTCAGCCTTTTCAAAGTCTTATAGAGAGCTGTGTTACAGAGAAGAATGCTTGTATGTTACCTTTCACTGTCACGGTACCACTCCAACTCATCTCACCAGTGGAACTGGATGCGACACAGGTGTACGTCCCTGAGTCAGTCTCCTAGCAACAGAGAAGACAAAATCATCTCTGAAAGATGACGAAGATAATTGCGAGCATGCAATGTTTCTGAAGTAGTTGTGTGCTTTTCTCTTTCCCTCCAAATGAAGCGGATCAAATGTATTGTTTCAGCCGATCAGTCATTTCAATTTGTTTTCAGTTAGTTCGAGGTTGTGACTGTTAGATCTCCTCTAAGATCACTTTTGACATTCTCAACGGCTGTTTTATATTCTGCGAACCGCAGTGCAATCTGTCAAACGTCTCAATTAAGATATACAGGCCTTGTACCACAGATGGCATTCTTATTGGAATGTTCTTGAAATGTGAAGCAAAGAAAAGCTGTGCAATATACAGCTGCTTTTTTTCGAGTTACTTAAACTAACTTTTGAATGACAATGTCTTTCGAATGCTATATCAGGGTCAAAATTCTGCATTTAAAAATGGGTTCCCTTTCAGTATGAATTTAAATAGACCTGCCCAGATACTAGAAGAATTTGAAAAATAAATTTACAGAATTGCAATTAATGCATAACCGAGCAATTTTAACACAAGAATGATAAAAATTATTCATTCAAAGTAATTATATACCCTTATATACCATATTTGTGTACACTATAGTGCATACTATAACAACACACTCTTTTTTTTTTATAAAAAAAAATACTTTGCAATAAATACAAAATAAATATACTTTTTTTATTATATTGATAAAAATATTAAATTGATGCATTAGCACATGGTCCATAGAAATTATAGTTAATTTATCAAATACAAACTAATTTTGGTAATTATTATCATAAAATGTTTCTGGAACTATTCTATATGTGTATGTGTGTATAAAAACAATTAAAAAAATAATATAATATAATATAATATAATATAATATAATATAATATAATATAATATAATATAATATAATATAATATAATATAATATAATATAATATAATATAATATAATATAATATAATATAATATAATATAATATAATATAATGATTAATGTTTTTTTTCATTACAACATAATACAACACAAACTATAATAAAGTGGATGGTACCACTTATATGTATTTACACACACAAAGGAAATAGGGTGAAATATTACATTTTTGGCTAAATGTATTCTGTTTGAATTAACACTAAAAACTATATAAAAAAAGAAAAATAGAAAAATACAATAGTGTTCCTAAGATTCTTTTTTTTTTAAATGAACATATATATTTATTTTGTAAAAAAAAGAATAATTGTGTTTGTGTGTGTAATAAAACCTGAATTGGTGCATTTTGGGAAATTAAGTGTTGCTCCATTTATGGTCCATACAAATTCAAGTTAATTTATCAAATAAAATGCAGATAATATTAAACACAACCAATATTAATAATTCATGAATTTTATTCTGGATGGCACACAACCATGATTCTTTTATGTTATGTTATGATATAAGATGTATGATGCTGTTTTAATATTCAAAAGAGATCCCCACAGAGTAATATTGGCATATTAAATATTTCACTTCTCCAATCTTATCTGATAGGCTAATATATATGTTTTGTCAAACACTATATCATGACATGACAGATTTGGCTGGTTGTTTAGATGTATCGCACTCAGAGCTTCAAGTCTTGAGCTATTTTTCCACTGGACCTACTTGATGAATGAATGCCAAAATCAATTAAAACAAATCTTACTCTTTTCTCCAAACTTGGAAGGAAACTGCAGATTAGTGTCACTTTCACTTTATCAGTGTAATTCGTGTGCGTAATTACATTTGAGCTAAATGTACGCAGAGCTTCTCCAAGTGATCAAATCTGTTGGTTATTGATTTATGAACGTTACGTGGCTAAATGTGTTTTGCATGCGCTGATGGAAACCCTGCCTCGAGTAAGAAATGCTCAAGTGGACACCATTATTTCAGGTGTGCTTGTGAACGTCTCACTTAGTTTGAAATGTTTTCTCAGAGGCTCTCTGTCCAGGGAGCTTTCGCTTTTCACAGCTCTAATCAAAGCAAACAATTCACATCTTTGTCTGAAGCGTCTGTCAAATACCTTCAAGCCGCTGATGTGTAAAGTGCCGTTTTCCATTAGGCTTATGTGAATGTCATCGCTCAGAACGCTTTGGCCGTCCTTCTCCCACCTGACGCTGGGGATTGGGCTGCCCATCACATGGCACTGGAGTAGGGCGCTGGAGCCTAAAGCGAGCGTCTGGTTGGCTGGGCCCTGTCGGATAATTGGAGGGACGAGATCGGATGGGCCTGGAGGATAAACAGCAGAGAGTGTTTGTGGGGAGTGTGTTTGCATCTGTCCAGTTGTCTAACAGTGCTTCTGGCATCCAAAGATCAGTCTGACTTGTACGGCTACGGAAGTGCAACTGGCAGTCAGAGTTAATCACACTTTGAGAACACAATGGCACAAAAGATGAAGATATTGTGTAATCGGGGTGATGGGTCAGTATGGTTGACTTAGACTAGTTATTTCAGGGTATCTGCAGAATTGTAAGACTTTTTAAAGACATTTTAAAACTTGCAGGAGTACAATGAATAACGCATACTTAACAAACGCATACAGTACAATCTCAAAAATAAAGCACGTTTCTCAGATTCTTACTTGATTAAACAGGCTAAGGCATATTTTCAACAGCAAAACAGGCTTATTTCAAAGACATCAATATTAGAGTCGATCAATATTGAATTTGCTGATATGATGAAACCAAGGCAATTAAAAGATTACTGTGTTGATACTCATGAAATCTATATATTGAAACTTTTCTTACTGTGACGGGGCAGCCCAGAGAAGCCACAAAAGTTTTACATTTAATTAAACACCAGATACAGTTTATTGTGTAACCACAATACCAACAATATTCAGAAAAAATATTTGATGTATAATGCAGGACTTTTAATTACAAAAAAGCCCTCCAAAAAACGGGACTTTTATTTTGAAGTATCAATGCTTTACTGCTTTTAGCTACTTATTCAAATAGACAAATACAAAAATCCTCAACATATTACAATAAAAATACCGTAAGGTAAATACTCATCAACAGCTTCTTAACTTTGAAACATGGAGAGCTCACAATTTATTTAACCACATCATTGCCTTTAATTATATAATTCCACAAGTATGGTATTTGTCATCAAATGTAAGACCGCTTAAAATTTGAATTACATTTATAATATTAAAGAGTTTTTCTGGCCTAAAATTTTATGAAACTGAATGTATGACTTTTAAGGACTGGCAGAGACCCTGAATTATTGAAGTCAACTAGTTTATTATAAAATGAGATGCTGCAAAACCTAGAAATGAAGTAGGTTCAAGTACACTTCTCTTTTAGTGATCCCTCAGCAAGCACCATTAATTAAAAACTAGCTTTATGATTTAAAGAGTGCACATAAAAATGAAGAGCCATGCGTATTGTGTGTGTTCACGCTTAGGCGGTTTGTTAATGCTAGGGGTTTTCTTCACAATTATCTCCAGAGATGCCATTTGAACTGTAATCCCAGATACTCACCAGTTTCCACTTCCAGCAGAGCCTTGGCAAGGACACTTCCTGCCACACTGATCGCCTGGCAGATATAGTAGCCGGAGTCCTCCGAGTGAACATCAGAGATGGACAGCTCTCCGCTCATGGACACAGAATAACGGCCCGACTGGGAAGGAGGTTGGCCGGGGAAAAGCAGCATCTACGGCAGAGGACAGACTCTTGAGTTCACACCACACTGTGGGTAAATTACCAAGTGTTCAGAGAGACTGAATATCTGATTTACAAATTCCAAACAGCCAGGGAAAACAGGATAGTTCTTGTTCTTTTGAAGGAAAAGAGTTTGATGAACTATGTGGGCATACTCTAATTATTATTATGATGCAATGCTCTTGAACAGTTAAAGGTAATGTAATAAAATCAGCCTGTTTAATTGGATTTTATTTGAAGGACAGATGTAAAGGTGTTAAGTCATTCATTCATGTGATGACAAAGCGGAATTTTCAGCATCATTACTCCACAGTCTCCACAGATCAAGTGTCCCATGATCCTTCAGAAATCATTCTAATATGCTGATTCAAGAAACACAGTTGAGCTGCTTAATATTTTTTTGGGAAACTGTGATTCAGTTTTTGATAAATAGAAAGTTCAAAGAACAGCATTTATTAGAAACAGGAATCTTTTTTAACATGATTCATGTCTTCACTGTCACTTTGATCAGTTTAATGCGTCCTTGTTGAAGACAAGTATTTAAGTATCTAAAAAATTAAATGCTTGAATATGGTGCCTCCAAAATATCGCTGAAAATCTGTAAGCCGATCATCTCCATCAAAACTGATTTGAGTGCTTGGTTGTGTTTTTCTGGCAGTTTAATTCGCTGAGCGAAGCTGTTTGCTACTTTGTGGGACTGCAGTGGGGTTAACTGGGGGTACATACTGTAAAGTGAGGGGGAATCTATGCACTTCTCTTAAGAGGCTTAAAATGGGCAAGTAATGGACGAAGGTGAAAAGGCCACAGCCTAATCTGGAACACAGCTGCAAATGGCATACAAGCATGAACACGAGGGACGTGTTATAAAATCCATTGCACAGACCACACCCCAAATGACACCAAAATGATGTGAGCCATCAAGGCTGAGTGGTCTTTAGCTCTCTACCGCACTGACAGTGGTCTATTTTTAGATTCGAAATACACTCCTGACTGCCATTACACTGGACTCTGTGCTTTTGCTGGCCTATGGGAGCTGCTCTGAAACCTGATGTTCCTCTCTGTTAAATTTTCTCCTCCCACTCCTTCACAAGTCTCTCTAGGAGGTCCAACTCATCGGTGGTTTCCCATAATGGCTTTGAAAACACGCTGCTTTGTCAAAGGGCCCAGCTCCAGCAATTCAATGCTCTGAATCATCTCTTCAATGCAATCAGCAATACACGGCTAATCAGCATCAACAAGGGTAAATATAATCATAGAGGCTCTAGGCTTGTTTTCAAGCTCTGGCTAAGTTAATGAGTCACTGATAAACATGCTCTGAGATGCAAATAAATCATCTTTCTACGAAGAGATCTGCCTTTGATCTCCAATCAGGCTCTTTAAACCCACGCATGACATTCAGTGAAGTATTGGATTACTGGGGGACAATGCTGAGCCATCTCATAAGCAGCATCTCGAGTCACGTACAATGCACTGTTTACTTATGCTATACAGTATGTACTTGACTATATACTGTATGAATTTTAAAAGGTAATATAGTGTATTTATACACTGCTCTTTAAACTAAAAAAACATGCAATGCTTGATTAGATACTGTAGCTGCACTCACCTGACTCCCTTCTTTCTGCCAGAAAACTGCTGGAAGAGGGTTTCCCTGGGTGCCACATTGAAAAGTGACAGTCCGTCCCTGGGCAGCGACTTGATCCTGGGGACGTACGTCAATCTGTGGGGGCACTGCGGCCAGAGAGAGTAGAATGTGGCTGGTTAGAGAATTTGAAATGCTTCATGATTTCTTGCATTTTTGTCTTTTTTAGCTACCTAGGTCATACAAATGGATGGAGGAAGGAAAATAAATAATGGTAAATAGTGTTGGCAAAATGACACAATGACCCAATAAGCAATTTACAGAGGAAAAGTTGAATTGTCCAGTAGACCAGATCGATCAAATCCAAGTTATTTAATAATAAACATATACTTTAATTTCTTTAGAAATGTTCTGGAATCAAATGATTGAAGACGTTGGCAGCTCTGTAAATTAGAGCAGAGTTTGTGGCACTGCAGAGATACATTCTGAAAACTCTAGAGTAACATCTGAGAAGTAGGAGACTCGAGCAAACGTCTCAGGGGGAGTCATTTATTTGCATTCACTGTGTCTGTTGTTTCAAACTAATGCTAATCAACTGGAAAGCCCAACACCCAAAAATCAGTTTCCAATCCAAAAAGATACAGCAGACTATCGAAATTTGGCATACTTTACTGAGATGTCTGTTTGTGGCAGTTTTGTAAGCAAACCTTTCAATTTGTTCTCCTCTAAATCCCCTAGCTTTCTAGGAGAAACAACTGAGATGTTGAAGAGACATAATTTGCGATTCGTTTCTGCTATGGGAGGCTCTGACAACAACTACTCATACTTGAACTTGGTTTGATTGAATTTAAAAATGTGAAGTGAAGTGAAGTGACATTCGGACAAGTATGGTGACCCATACTCAGAATTTGTGCTCTGCATTTAACCCATCCAAAGTGCACACACACAGAGCAGTGAACACACACACACACTGTGGACACACACCCGGAGCAGTGGGCAGCCATTTATGCTGCGGCGCCCGGGGAGCAGTTGGGGGTTCGGTGCCTTGCTCAAGGGCACCTAAGTCGTGGTATTGAGGGTGGAGAGAGAACTGTACATGCACTCCCCCCACCCACAATTCCTGCCGGCCCGGGACTCGAACTCACAACCTTTCGATTGGGAGTCCGATTCTCTAACCACCAGGCCACGACATCCCCACAAACCCTCACCAAACACCATCTATGCTCGCCCACTCTATAAAAACATGTATTTTAAATCACTTATCAGTTAAGTGCTGTCCTCTGAGGCTCATCAGCTCTGTGATTTGCACATTAGCGTGAGAGCTGTCAGATTTAAAACATATAGAGTCTCCAGTCAGCCTAGATTAAAGCAAGTAATTAGTTGTGAATGCAAAGCAGATCCGTGGCTCACGCTGGGATAGTGGCGGATGCATGATATTGAAAAACATCTGTTTTCAGGGGCGATGTTTGAGGTGGTTACTGCTCTGTTTATCGCTCTAAAAGCCAAACGGAACCACCAATGTTATCCAGCAGCCATTTCCCACCCACTTTTTAGTACGGCGCTGGGCTCAAGGCTGTGTGTCTTTGTTTAGATAACCAGACCGCTACCCTGCTGTTCAGAAACTTCACAGTAGGTTTGTACTGCAGACCCAAGTGAGAGAAGGCGTATGAGAGCGAGAAAGGCAGACAGGGAGAAAGCGCGAGATCTGACTCATCCGTGTTGTTTCTCCATTTTCACATTTTTTTCTTACGGGGCTACAAGCTCCCACACAAATAACAACTCATGACGAGAAGCTGACAAAGATCATATAAACCGGAGGAGAATAATAGTGTGGGGAGAAGTGGCTCAGGGCTGACGGAGCTACTGCTCACTTCTGCAGGTGACAACTCCCAAGCGACAGATTGACTTGTATGTATGCATGTCAGCTTTAGGGATTGAAATAATGAGTTAAAGAAACATCTCCGAATATAATGAAATTCTGAAGCCTCAAAGGGACAGAATATATTTTTTAAAAATATCTGGGTTTTTATTTTTGGCCTTAAAAATCAATGCCTTAAATATCTTCTTTAGCATTTATGGCTTGATGAAGCAACTTTAACATCCACAGAACATTTCAATTCTACAAAACATACTTTATTGATTGGTTGGGTAAAACTTTACTTAAAGCCTTTATGTATAAGGCATAATAAAAGTCATTTTAATGCATTAATTATGCCTTGCAATGCACCTTATAATGCATTGTACAATCTCATGAGTAATTGTAACCACAGTTATTATAAAATAACACTTGCATTTTAAAATTCGGTTTTAATTGTTTACAAGATATAATATAATATAATGCACATTATGAATAATTCTAATGTATTATACCCTTTATTAACCCTTTATAATGCATTATACATAAAAGCTATAAGTAAAGTGTTACCAAAGGAAGTTTAGATTATTAAAATGTTCTTTCTTCACAGTAAGATTCTTTTAAGAACTGTTTACTGAATGGTTCTTTATGGAACCCCAAAAAAGGTAATTGCGACAATTCAGACTTTTTTACATCTTGCAATTCTAACTTTTTCTTGTTCTTCTTTTTTTTACCTCATACTAACTTTCTTCTTCTCAGAGTTTATATCTGCAATCTGTTTATATCTAACAATTCTGCATTTATATCTTCCAGTTATGAATTGTGAGATAAATATGGAACCCTGTTTCTGCCACAGAATAAAATAAATAAATAAAATGTGTGTGGTATAAATGATATAAGGTCAGATAAAGTTAAAGATATAAAGTCAGAATTGCCAGTTATAAAGTCCAATTTTCAGGGGAAGAAAGACAACTGTTTATATCTCACAATTTTGACATTATAACTCAAAATTCTGTGTTACCATGAAGTCTGAATGGCAATATATTTACACAATTTTGAGAAATAAAAAAAATCACAATTCAGCCTTTATGACATGCAATTGTGAGGTGATATCTTGCTATTCTGAGAAAAAAATTCCTAATTGCTAGGAAGTCATAATTACCTTTTTTATTTTTATTCAGTGGCGGAAATGGGCTTCTATAGACAAAAACTCACAATACCTTTTAAATGTTTTATCCCATGGCAGAAACAAGCTTCCATATGAGGGTGAATAAAAGATTTTAATTTTTTTTGCATGAAATGTCCTTTTAAAAGCCACAGAATTAAACCACACAATTTCCCATTTTTAATACAGGGCACGTTTGAGATGATCCAGTGAACGAGGATGCATTTGACTCACGACTCATCCTGTGGGCATTTTGTTGGGCTTGGTAAAAGCTATTGTGCACATGGCCGCTCATCGTGTGTGCTTGTCTGATGAGTGTAAAAACAGCAGATGTGTGTGGTCAGTCGTAATCTTCAGCGTGTTAAGTCACTGATGCTGTGGCTTTGCTCCCTGGTATTTTGGGGAAATGTTAGGCTAGAAGGCAGCAAACATCTGCTGAAAGGATCAGAGAAGACAGCGTTCCCCTGATAGACACAGGCCCTGTCAATCTCACATTAGCACAGGTGTTCTCATAACATCACACAGAAAGTAAAAGTTAACAGACTGCATGCATAACTATTTTACTCTAGCTTCTGCTACTGTGTATTTACATATGGGACTGAAGAGCTGCAGTACATGCAGGGCAAAACTCACCAAGTCTCAATGTAAGTAAATATTGCTGTGGAGAGTAAATTAAACTAGATACTCACCAGTGGCTGGAAACCTTTGCATAATAATGCTGCATAATACAGAAGTAAATCTGTAAGAATCACATATTTGGATTTGGATTTTTTTTCACGTTAATCCACCAAAACGAAAATGTGAATAGTGAAATGCTGATTTTTGTGACAGGTTCAGTTCCACTGAGAGACGGATACTGGCTCATGTCAAATGTGATGCTGTGAGTGACAAAAACAACAACAACACATTGGGATTTTGTTCATAATATTTTAGTTTTGGTGGATTCATGTGAGAAATATTCCACATACAGTATGTGAATAAAAATTCTTACATATGTATTACAGCAGTATTATGCAAAAGAAACAAAACTGTTTCTCACCAATATAAAAAAAAAAAATCTAAATGTAATTGACACTTTATTTGCCGGTAAGGAAAAACCTTTATTTTGTTTCTGTTTTTTAATGATAAATTATATTGATATAGACAGTAAGGGAGAGGACAGGAAATGTGGAGATGTGCGGGAACAGGATTAGTCCATGTCACACGTCAGATTCTACTAACGTCACTAACATGGGTGCCACAAATTAATGTGGAAAAGCGTGTGCACTAATTAATAAGTCAAATTCAAAAGGCTTCTATTTTTTAACTCTAATTTTCTATTTTACACCATTTTTTCAAAATCTAAGAAAGCTTGAGTTTGTTGACAGCAACTGCATTCAGTCTCAAAATCCTTGTAGCTGGTAGAGGGTGACGTGAGGTCATAGGTTCGATCTTTAGGTAATGCTAGCACTGATCAAATGTTTTGTAAGCAGTTGTTTTGTATAAAAGTGTCAGCCAAATGCACAAATTTAAATGTCAAATTTGCTTGTGTGGTACCCATGAAAAATGAGTACACAATATGGTTGTGTGAATAATAATATCTTCCTTCTATGCCTTTCATATGGACATTCATGAAGTACTTTATTTTTTTTACTTTGCACGGACACTTGAAACAGAGACTTTTATTTTGACACGGGATCGCGCTTTCGGGCTATCTCTGCAGCTTCCGCTCACACGATACAGAGGAGCTGGCAGAGAACAGACGCGATTCCCGACTCTCTTCTTTCTTTCCTGTATTTTCAGGTATATAGTACAAATGTTCGGGGAAAACTTGACTAAATAGGGTAACATCCATTTAATTACAATGTACAGTGAGGGCTGGTTGTGAGAGTTTGATAACTTACATCTGTGATTTCTAAAAGTGTTCATACTGAGGTAAAACTACTGTAAATACTCCTGTGTAATGCAATATTTGAGTCTAACATGTTTATTCAGTGTCTCAGATCTAAATGTTCCATTGAGTTATGTGTAAAAGTTAATTGTTTATGTTATATGTTATGTGCAAAGCTCACTCTGAACTCGCGCTTGGCGCGCTTGATGGTCACGTGACCAGCTCATGCAGAAGTGTGTAACGGCAGCCTAAATAGCTGTTAATGCTTTGAAATGTTGATTTTTGACAAACTAATGGTGAAACAAATGTCACAAATGTTTTAAGAGTTGAAACAGACTTAAAATATGCACTTAGGTGAATAATCAAAGTAATAACTTGCTAGATTTGACTGTTGACCCATGAGAAAGTATGGAAAGAGTATTGTTATATGTTCAAACAGGTTAAATGAGAAAAAAGACAAACAATGAAAAGAGATTATATGAGTTTATTTTTGTGGTTTAAGAAACTGGTGGATGTTGAAGATTGATTTGTTGTCAATAAACACACGATACAGAGGAGCTGGCAGAGAACAGACGCGATTCCCGACTCTCTTCTTTCTTTCCTGTATTTTCAGTAATTTGTCTGCTAGGTCTCCGGAGGCGGGGCCTGCAACAGATTCTTGGGGGCTCGTCCGGGATCCACTCCATGTGACGCTAGGAGGCGGATCCAAAGATTTCCAGGACGTGGGACCAGGCAGCGTTGGGGCTAGAGGCCGGCGGCTGCTACATCCACGGACAACGAGGCAACAAGGCGTGTACCAGGTGATCTGCTGGGTGACTGTCTTTTCATCCTGAGGTTGAGGCTACAACCGGAGTACTGAAAAAGCGACATAATGGCGGGTCGTGCAAGGAAACAGCTGGTGTGGGACGTAAAGAGAGATTTAATCAATTTACCTGCTGACGAACTGTTCCGCATTGCCAAGGGCATCGGGCCAGTACCTGGACACCACACAAGTGAACTGGATCTGGAGGATAGTGAGGTTTGTTTCAAGTACATTGACGATTACATGTCCAGTGAACATTTGCTTGAGGCTGAGGACCAAGGGATGAGCGAACTGTTGACATTACAAGATACTGTAAAATCAGCAAAACAGATTGGCGCTGCTGTATCTACACCTGATGTTGATATAAACAAACACTTTGCACATGTGTTACATCCATCCACCACTGGTGACACTTACATGACTCCACCTCATGTGGCATCTGACTCAGGGGGTGTTAAGGGGACTGAATCTGAAACAAACACAAACATACATAAAATGCTTGCAGAATATGAAGGGATAAGTAGAAAAATCCACCAGTACATGACACTTACCCAGCACACGGACTCGACTCACACTGTAGCGCAGGGAAACACCACTACAGCACACGTAAATCACACTGAGCGACCTAAACATGTAGCTCATGATTTTGCTTTTCCTACGGGGTTACAGTATATTCAGCCCCGTGAGTTTAAGATACACGGAGGTCAGATTGGGGACCACTCGTCAGACATCACGTATAACAACGTATGCAGGCAAATAGACAGTGGTCTGAAAGAGTACTTCAGCAATGCCGACATTGTCAGAGGGGTGCTGCGAATTATCAAGCCGGGCATTTTTAAAGATATGCTAATGAACAAGGATGATATGACTGTAGCTGAGTTAAAAGGTTTCTTACAATCGCACTTGGGGGACCGAAATAGCACTGAGCTGTTCCAAGAACTAATGTGCACCAAACAGAGTGAGCATGAAACCCCTCAGCAATTCCTGTACAGAGTAATGGGGCTGAAACAGAAGATACTTTTCGCAGCAAGACAAGCTGATTCAGAGAGAAAGTATAATGCAGTCACCGTGCAGGACGTGTTTTTACATACAGTGTACCAGGGCTTGAGTCACCGATGTAAAGACATTCGCAGCGAACTGAAGCCGCTGCTTGCGGACAGTAATGTGACTGATGATGCCATCCTCCGACATGTAATGAAAGTCACAAGCGACGAAAATGAGAGGCTGCGACGGTTAGGGCCACCAACCAGAACAAAACAGTCCACAGCGAGTAGTGCCCAAGTCCATAGTGAACCGGGCAGTGATGTGGGAGGAAGGACAGAGGCTGCTGTAAAGAAAAGCCAGGACGACCCAATCAAACAACTGACTGCAAGGATCGACGCTCTAACCAACATGGTCGATACACTACAACACTCGATGGCAACACAGGTCGAGCGGGGCTGTCACTGCTGCACCAGTCATCCAGTCTCCCACAGAGTAAGCCGGTCACGTTGCTGTTCACAGTGTACAAGAGAAGGGCGACAGGACTGTCCCCATTGCTTCATTTGTGGTGAGGAAGGGCACCGGGCAGCTGGGTGTTTGAGACGACCTCAGCGGCAGGGAAACGAGAACCGGCCACTGTAGAGGGGCAACCAGTGACCGCAGAGCGAATGTCCCACACTTATGCAACCTGCTCAGAGCTGGGCAGGCCCGGACACAACAATCAGAGACAAAAAAACAAATCAACAGACACAAAAGTGGTGCATAGGAGCCCAGGAGCCAATGATCTGGATCCCTGGCAGAAAAAGAATGACACAATAATTAAGCTAATTGGAAGCAAAGCTTTAACCCAGTGCAACCTAAATGGACTCACTGTGAGAGCACTACTTGATACAGGTGCACAGGTCAGCATAGTGGATCGAATGTGGAAGGATAAATACCTACCCAATATTGAGGTGAGGCCACTGCGAGACTTACTGGGATGTGAAAATGACCTGGAGGTCTATGCTGTGAATGGGAATCCAATTCCATTTGACGGATGGACAATCATTACAGTTAACTTGCTAGGAAATGAAGATCCCAACCTGTCCATTAATGTCCCATTCTTAGTGAGCAAGATGCCGATTGAGAGACCACTTCTGGGCTTCACTGTAGTAGAGGAACTGATTCAGGGACAGCCTGAACGACTCATGCCAACACTTACCATGCTACTAGCTGGAGCCATTAATGTTCCTAACGAGAAGGCACAGACCCTAGTCGAGGTGATACGGACAGCAGATGAAGATGAGGAAGGTGGCAGTTTAAAGGTCGGCCAAAGAGGAGTCATCATTCCAGCAGGACAGGTCGCCTGGGTTCAATGTCGAGTTTCACCAAAGTTAGCACAGATGGACGCTGTAGTCTTGTTTGAACCACAAGAGGATAATGCCCGCTTAAGACATTTGGATATTGGGGAGGGACTCTTGGAGATACCAAAACAATGTAATCCATGCATCTCCATACCCATTGGGAATAACACAGGATGTGACGTAGCTCTAGAGCAGGGTACGCTCCTCGGAACACTGCAGCGGGTAGAGGAAATAGTTGATTCTGGACGAACAAGTGGAGCAAGGCAGATGGCAAGGGTCCAGACTGCAGCGACACAAGAGGGAGGAATGAACACAGCCGGGTGGTATCCTCCTGTTGACTTAGAACATCTGAGTGAGAGCCAACGTGAAGTCGTACAGAAGATGTTATATGAGGAGTCTGGCGCCTTCAGTAAGGGCGACGACGACATCGGAAGTATCCCCAGTCTGCAGATGTCAATAATCCTTCAGGATGACATTCCTGTTCAGAGGGCGTATTCGGCAGTTCCAAAACCCCTGTTCAGTGAAGTAAAGAGCTATATACAAGATCTCCTGGCAAAAGGATGGATTGTCAAGTCCAAGTCGCCATACGCCGCTCCAGTGGTTTGTGTTAGGAAAAAGGACGGCAACCTCCGGCTTTGTGTGGACTATCGTCTCCTAAATAAGAAGACTATACCTGATCGACACCCGTTGCCCAGGATACAGGAGCTAATTGACACACTGGGGGGATATTCCTGGTTCAGCATCTTAGACCAGGGTAAGGCATACCACCAGGGCTTTATCGCTGAGGGTTGCAGACATATGACAGCATTCACTACACCATGGGGGCTGTATGAGTGGGTCCGTATCCCTTTCGGCCTGTCAAACGCACCTGCTGCCTTCCAACGTAGCATGGAGGAGATGCTTGACTCATTAAGGGATGAGTGCTGCATACCATACCTAGATGATGTCCTATGTTACGCAGAGTCCTTTGATGAACATGTAGAGAGCCTAAGGAGAGTATTAAAAGCCCTTCAGCACCATGGAGTCAAGTTAAAACCTGGAAAATGTGAGCTGTTCCGTCAAGAGGTCAGGTACGTGGGGCGTCTGGTGTCGGCTGAAGGGGTGCGGGTAGATCCAAAGGACCTGGAAGCTGTCCGGTCTCTCACACGCAGGATTCCTCAGACGGTGGGGGATATACGAAGGTTATTGGGGTTTCTCAGCTACTATCGAACATTCATCCAGGACTTCTCCAGAGTCGCAAGACCCCTGTATGAATTGCTGCAGAGGAAGCCAGGGACTGAGCAGGATGTACACAGCCGAAGAAAAACTAAAGGGCCACAAGTTCCTTCAAAGACTCCAGTGGAATGGAACCGAGACCACCAGCAGACTCTAGAGAGACTAATTAATATGCTTGAGAAACCACCAGTTCTGGCATATCCAGACTTCAATCAACCCTTTACACTCCACACCGACGCATCGGAAGAGGGTTTGGGGGCTATCCTGTACCAGCGACAGGAGGGAAAGTTGAGGGTCATCGGGTATGGGTCCAGGACACTGACGATAGCTGAGAAAAACTATCGATTACACAGCGGAAAACTCGAGTTCCTGGCGTTGAAGTGGGCGGTATGTGAGAAATTCCGGGACTACCTATTCTACGCCTCACACTTCACAGTGTATACCGACAACAACCCACTGACATACGTGATGGGCACAGCGAAGCTAAATGCAGTGGGCTATCGCTGGGTCGGGGAGCTATCCGACTTCCGATTTGACATCAAATACCGGCCAGGCAGGGTTAACATCGATGCAGACACTCTGTCCCGTCTCCCCCTGGATATTGAAGCATTTGAGTCAGAGTGCACAAAACAGTTGCCTACCAGTGTAATACAAGCAGCCTGGGAGGGTAGTCGCGTATCAGAAGATAAAGATGTGGCCTGGATCGCAGCATTGTACCTGTCTACGGGGGGAGGCGAACTACAGCCATTTACCACTTGGTTGCCGACAATTGGACTGGAAGAGCTGGTTACCGCCCAAAAAGAGGACCCAGTGATTTCACAAGTAAGACAGTGGAAAGTCGATGGGGTCATACCAACGGAGGAAATGAGACGAAGCATGACAGGGACCAGCAGAAAGCTCATGTACGAATGGAAAAATCTGTATCTGGGAAGGGGACTCCTCTACCGAAGGGCAAGGGAAAGAACACAACTAGTCCTACCAAACATGTATAAGAAGTTGGCTCTCGAGCACCTCCACGACCGGATGGGACATGTGGGTACGGAGAGAGTACTCAATTTGGCAAGGGATCGATTCTACTGGCCGTACATGAAGAAGGAGATAGAGGGGTACGTGACTAGGAGGTGCCCATGCATAAAGCAGAAGAAACCCACCGCACACGTCCGAGCACCTATGGGCAGTATCACCACGCACTCACCTCTGGAGCTGGTGTGTATAGACTACCTCCACTTGGAGCCGAGCCGAGGAGGATATGAGTATATCTTAGTGGTCATGGACCATTTCACCAGGTTCGCCCAAGCCTATCCAACAAAAAACAAGTCAGGGCGGACTGCAGCAGAACGCTTGTTCCAGGACTACATCCCACGGTTTGGATACCCGGCCAAATTACATCATGATCAAGGCCGTGAGTTCGAAAATGAACTGTTCCGGAACCTCAGACAACTTGCTGGCATCGGTCACTCCCGCACTACTCCGTACCACCCCCAAGGGAACCCAGTGGAAAGGCTCAACCGGACCCTTTTGCAGATGCTGAGGACACTAACAGACAGGGAAAAGGAGAGATGGAAGGACCACTTACCTCAAGTGGTGCACGCTTACAACTGCACACGACACGAGTCTACAGGGTATTCTCCCTTTTATCTGTTGTATGGACGGCATCCTCACCTTCCAGTGGATCTGATCTTTGGCCTGGTGGAGCAAGAGGAAGAAACAACACCAAACGGGTATGCGGAGCAGTGGGCACACAGAATGACTGAAGCATACAAAATCGCAGAAAGTCACAGCCGTCAGGCAAGCACCAGAGGGAAAGAGCAGTATGACCGGAAAGTGAGAGGAGTTGTGCTGAAGGCAGGGGATCGAGTACTGGTCAGGAACCTCAGGGAGCGTGGAGGCCCAGGAAAGTTGCGGTCCTACTGGGAGAAAGCAGTATATGTGGTAAAGGAACAATTGACTGACAACCCCATATACGTGATATACCCTGAGAATGGTGATAGCAGAAAAACCAGGACGCTGCATCGAAACCTGTTGTTACTGGTGAATGACTTACTGGTGGAAGCTCCAGCAATGACACCTAGATCCATGCGGCCTGAAAGACAGAGAAAGACAGTTAGACGAACAGTCAACCAAGAGAACGTCGGAGATGGTGATCTGACTGACTCAGATGCCGAGAGTGGAGTAGGAGGATACTGGTTGAGAGCTCCAGTCAGCTGGCCAATAGTGGGGAACAACCAACTCCCAGAACGAGCACCTGTAAGGGAAAACATTCAGTTAGTAGCTACAGATACCTACCTTGATGACGCTACATGTCCAGACAATGCTGATGAAGGAAACTGTGCGAACCCCGAAAGTGAGTCTGAGGACATAGATGGGGCTGTGGATCTGAGGATGGAAGGGGAAACCAGTGTGAGAAAGTCAGCCAGGGAGCGGAGGCCAAAGCAGATTTATACATATGACATGTTGGGTCAACCTGCAATCCACCCCTATCCCACACTGAACTCAGTTACTGCCTACCCCATTCCACACATGCCTGTTTGGGGTTCACCTACTTACACCACACCTATCACTTACCCTCACTTATACTTACCTCCAGTACACACACCTTATGGGGTTGCTACTGCTGTTTATTAAGAGTGGTTGGTTATGGGATTTTGCATTTCCTTTTGTCAGGGAGAGTGTGGTACCCATGAAAAATGAGTACACAATATGGTTGTGTGAATAATAATATCTTCCTTCTATGCCTTTCATATGGACATTCATGAAGTACTTTATTTTTTTTACTTTGCACGGACACTTGAAACAGAGACTTTTATTTTGACACGGGATCGCGCTTTCGGGCTATCTCTGCAGCTTCCGCTCACACGATACAGAGGAGCTGGCAGAGAACAGACGCGATTCCCGACTCTCTTCTTTCTTTCCTGTATTTTCAGGTATATAGTACAAATGTTCGGGGAAAACTTGACTAAATAGGGTAACATCCATTTAATTACAATGTACAGTGAGGGCTGGTTGTGAGAGTTTGATAACTTACATCTGTGATTTCTAAAAGTGTTCATACTGAGGTAAAACTACTGTAAATACTCCTGTGTAATGCAATATTTGAGTCTAACATGTTTATTCAGTGTCTCAGATCTAAATGTTCCATTGAGTTATGTGTAAAAGTTAATTGTTTATGTTATATGTTATGTGCAAAGCTCACTCTGAACTCGCGCTTGGCGCGCTTGATGGTCACGTGACCAGCTCATGCAGAAGTGTGTAACGGCAGCCTAAATAGCTGTTAATGCTTTGAAATGTTGATTTTTGACAAACTAACGGTGAAACAAATGTCACAAATGTTTTAAGAGTTGAAATAGACTTAAAATATGCACTTAGGTGAATAATCAAAGTAATAACTTGCTAGATTTGACTGTTGACCCATGAGAAAGTATGGAAAGAGTATTGTTATATGTTCAAACAGGTTAAATGAGAAAAAAGACAAACAATGAAAAGAGATTATATGAGTTTATTTTTGTGGTTTAAGAAACTGGTGGATGTTGAAGATTGATTTGTTGTCAATAAACACACGATACAGAGGAGCTGGCAGAGAACAGACGCGATTCCCGACTCTCTTCTTTCTTTCCTGTATTTTCAGTAATTTGTCTGCTAGGTCTCCGGAGGCGGGGCCTGCAACACTTGTGATTCCTTAAAATGTAGTAGTCACTGTCCAGTGTGAATGTTCATGCTTCAGTGTTATTTATATTAATCAGCTGCTTAAAACTTCGTAATTCACAAGCTCTGAAATCCCCATTAATTTAATGGCAGTATCAGAGTAATGACTTGAAATCTCTTTTTGAAGCATTCCCACACTTTTCAATCATATCCACAATGCAAAGCAGCAGAAAACATTCTGCCTGTGCCACCTTGTGAAATGCAGCAGCATGCAGTGAAGAAGAAGGAAAGGTTGGTAAGGATGAAATGATGAAGGGCAACAAAACATCAAGGCAAATGAGACAGAAAATTCACAAATGAAACATCAGGAAAATGGCCCTGAGTCAGAAAATGGAGAGAGAAAGAGAGAGATAGAGAAAGAGTGAGGCAGAAAAAGGAGGCTGTGGGAAGGAGATGGAGGCAGAGCTGCTTGTTCTCATCTTAATTCAGACTGGCAAAATAACTGGAGGATGAATTGAGTCAGGGCCGCTTCCCCCGGCTTGTGCCAACTAGATTCCTATCCAGTTTTCTCGCTCTTTCTCTTGCTCGTTTCTACACACACGCAAACACACACTTTGCCATGTTCTATTAACACTGCCTCTGCACTCCGGCAGTTTGCTAAAGCACATCGTCTTTCTATAACAGCTGTCAAATACAGTAGTCCACACGCTTTAACGTAAGCTCCACATCTTTGCTCTGTTCCGAAGCTGCCAAAGTAGAAAAACCTACAATAATTTACTCATGATGCTCCAAACCTGTATGAGTTCCTGTTTTCAGTGGAACACAAAAGGAGATACAGTATTTTAAAGAAGGTTTTTAACTGTTTAATCCATACAATGAAACCAACACTGTCCAAAACAACATTTGGTCCTCACTGACGATTTCCATTTATTTTTATGTTCCACATAAAAAAAGAAAATCAAACTGATTTGGAACAACATGAGGATGAGAAAAATTTATTTTCAGAGAAGAAGTTAATCCAACATGATGAATGAGGTATGTAAACTTTTTCTTAAAGTATATATTTCATTCAACAATGAAAAGTATCAAGAAAAAAGTTTAGTCTAATAAAAAAAGTACCCATTGTTTGTATATTTTGTGCTTATTTCAGTATTGTGTTGTTAGCATAGCAACATGCGAACATAAACTTCAATGAAAGCAATTGTGAGTCGAGTCTCTCGCTATTTATATTGTGCTTCCATTTCCTTTTGCGATAAAATTGTGAGAAAAGGTTCAATGCATCACAAAGCTTTTAGTCATCACTAAAGCATATACAGTATGCACACACTTTACACGCACAGTCCTGTTTTCTAAACTTGTATGACCTGTGTGTGCACCTAGCATAAGCTTTTTTAAAAATGCAGTTTTTGCACTACCTAGTTTGTCCACAAGGTGACAACACTGGCCTGGGCCGTTGTTTAACAGATGAAAAATAAATGGAGACAGAACAAGAAGCAACTACCAGAGACTGCAACAACAACAACATATACATGCAGGGATGAGTGCTGGCATGAGTTAGTTAAAAGATACACCCAAATTAAATGAAACAGCTTGTTTAAATTAGTTCAATGACATTTTTATTTCTAGTAACTTCTGGAAATGAATAGTGCAGACAATGGACAAGGATGAATCTTTCTAGTGCATGTGTCAAGCACCTGTGTTCACGCACAATGGCAAATATTTTGAAAGGTATGTGTTTGGCTGAATGCATATCCAAAGTGCTTGCATCAGAACTGAGTCCTATATTTGGCCTTTAGAAGTCAGTTGGCTCTCTAGTCAATGAGGCAATGCACTAGAACAGAGTTAACATTTAAGCAGCAACAGAGGAGTTGATAAATCTTTCCATGTGACTTCACACAGATAAGACTGATTGCACCTGACATGTTCAAATGTTTGCGATGAGGTCTGTTTAATGGAGATGAGTGGCAACATATGCATGAAGCTTCTTTGTGATTCATATTTGATGTGCGCTTGATGTGTCTTACCGTGGACCTGCAGCACGGCGGAGGCTTCGGTTTTGCCCACGCTGTTTTCTGTGACACACGTGTAAGTGCCCTCGTCCTCTGCTCTGACCCTTACCAGACGCAGGCTGTTGTCACCACGGATCTCAAATCTACTCGGCCGAGAAGGTGAAAAGAGACAGTGGTTGTCCGTGAGGAGAGGAGATTGAACAGTCATCGCACATTCCTCCTACAGCCTGTCTACATCCTTCCACTCTCTGAGAAGACATTTCTGTGAGACTCCATCAAATATGCCACTGTACTGTGCCCCAAACTCTAGGAATCTGTAATTATATTTTATTCTTGGGGCTTTTGCCATTTTTTTATTTGACAGTAGAAAGGAGACAGAAAACTATTTAGGAAGAGAATGGAAATAGGATCAAGATTCAAGTCAGTTCACTTGGTCATCTTTCTAGTCCAACAGCTACAGTAATTTATTTGAATGGGAAAAGATTTAAATCTCTAAAATTGTTGGTTAAGAAATCTTTCATTTAAACAACATATGCCATATACTGCCAATAAAACCTAATAAGTTTTGCTTCGTTAGCTCAAAACACAATACAATGTGATTTTCATTTCCATTGCTATATTGAGCATTGCAGTTTCAGACATTTTTCTAAAAGTGGTCACTCTCCTTCTCTTCATACTGTCTCTGACATAATTTAAACCAGATTCGAGCCTGAATCTCCCATATAAGCACTTACACTTGGCATGCACTACACCATACACCTCAGACTGAATGCAAATGATTGTAATACATTTCCTAGCTAAACATTTAATTTTGGAACAGAAATTAAGATATATTTAATATTCTCTAATCATTTTCCACAAGCAATCAAGATTGCATTATATCAGGGCTGCACAAGATTAAAACTATCAAAATGTAACTCGCAGCTGCTGCCAAGACTTTAGTGCCAAAAAAAGTGAAACGTGTGAAAAAAATGTTTGTTATATCATTTTTAGTTTTTAAATGTTTAAATATAATCTAAATGACACATTTAAAGCATTATCGCATATAAGATTTTTAATCAATATTGTGCAGCCCTACTTCAAATGAATAAACGCCTAAATTAAATCTGTTAGTCTTATAAACATTGATCAGCAAACATACACACGGTAGAGCTTATCAAATTCGTTAAACAGAAGCACAATTAGACTGGCTGAATATCTTCGTGAACTTCTTGAATTGTCAAAGATTTAGTGTAGACTTTCAGGGGAGGGACAGAAATCAGTCAGGTTTCATTCAAAATATCTTATTGTGTTCCGCCGAAAAAAAAAAACTAAAGTCTTATGGGTTTGCAACAACACGAGAAAGAGTGAATGACAGAGTTTTTTGGGGGGGTAAACTATCCCTTTAACGTTTTGTTGTATAATGCTGTATTATGCAATAAACATTATTCCTCAGTTTGAGGTTTATTGGTTAAATGAGCTTTCTGCTTCTCTAACTCAACTATAACGGAATTAGGAAACTGATTTTCTAATCTGTCACTACATAAATGTCATTAAACTGGCATTTGAGCTCCATAAAGCTGCCGTAACAGCATCACAAATGTTTGTAAGCAGAGTCTTGCCTCCCCCGCGGTAGTTCCCCTTCGTCTCTGTTCCAGCGGACAGTCGGAGCCGGGTCTCCATGAACCTCGCACAAGAAGTCAACAGTCTCCTCAGCCAAAACGATCTGATTCACAGGTCTGCGGATGAACACTGGCCTTTCTGCTCCCACAGTAACACACATAACACATAGTGATTATTTTCACTCCTTTGTGAAACCAAAAAAATGAGCCAGAAAATTGGACTTACCAAACACAACGAGTTCGGCTGGATCGCTGTCTCTCTCGCCTACCATATTGGTGCCTACGCACACATACATGCCTGCGTCACTTTTCCGGGTGTGAGAAATCATCAGCTTACCACCACGCATCTGAAGAAAAAAAACAATCACTATATCATCGTACAACCTGATTTGATTCTTAAAAATGTTTTCACTATTTTCTTTAGTTAAGGTGAACCCAGTAATGTATTCCTCTTCAAAAACAAATCCCAGCTAACAAAAATGGTTAGCAAACTTTTATTAATTCATGAAAATGTTATTTCTGAATGTTGAATGAATTCAAAATGTTTATATATATATATATATATATATATATATATATATATATATATATAAATATTGGTTATTCAAATGTTGAAGGAACATGCAAACATTATGTGAATGTTATATTTTTTATGTTCTCTGAGCATTCTGAAACAAGTAGTAACATTTAAAAAAGTAAGCTGAAAATATTAGGAATTAAACATTCCATGAATGTTTTCGTGGAAATGTTTTGAGAATATTAAAGACCCAATAACCCAGCAAGATCGTTCTATTAACATTACTGGAAGAATGTTTGTTTATAACTTTGAGAGAACCTTGCCAGTACGTTCCTTGTTTGCTGGGCTAACACATAAATAAAATAATAATATTTCTTTTAAATATGTACTTTGGAAAAATATGTTGATTGCCTAAGTGTGATCGTACCTGTAGCTCCATTCAGTTTCAATTGGTCTACAATGTACTTAAGCTTACAATGCTTTTGGGAAACGTGTGGCTGTCTCCATATTGACCAAACATTTCTTTTTTCAGAAAACAGTATAATATTAGTTATTTTATTATAGTAGTATATAGTATAGTATAGAGAGTATTTATAGCTTTTATTTTTATATTTTCAGTGTTTGTCATTTTAGGACCTAAGCAAAATTTTCATCTAGTATTTATATTTGTATTTTTCATTTTTTTAACAAAAAGAGTTTCAGTTTTAGCCATAACAACCCTGGTAACCAGCACAGCAAAAACATGGAATAATGCTAGGTGCACTTGGGAGTGATGTCATTGCTGGTAGAGAACAGGACGTGAGCAAGAGCGCTGATTTATGCTTCAATCGATGCTGGCTGCAGAGGGGTAGGGTGATGTCACCGCTGTACTACAACCTAATCATCACTCCTGTGCCAACATTGCACTTTCTGCTATTGACTCACAGAGATCCTGCCGTCCTTGTCATTGACACGAACATTGTTCCTCTTCCAGGAAACGGTGGGCTCTGGGTGACCCCTGGGAGGGACACACTCCAACACAGCAGGCTCTCCTGCTGCCACCACCACATCATTGGGAGGCTGGCGGAAATCATCCCTGAGAACTATGGGAGATTGAGACAAGTGTTAGCTGTATGCTGTGTTGTGTTTGTTTGGTATTTTTTCATCTGCTCCCCTGTGCGAGCTGTTTATCCATGGATCTTCATTGAGGAACTTGGGAATTGTGAGGCAGAGATGAATGAGGCATCTTATCTTTGCTTTCTCACAGCTCCTGTCCTCAAATCTCCTGTGCTCATTCCTGTATGTAATGCCTTGGCTTTCTCATCTTATCAATTATAAAGTGTTTTCATGACAACACATTCACATTTAAATACAGCTGAATAATTGACCACAGAAAAGAGGCATGACATGACTAGGGGTGAGCAGCCTTCTATTACACTACTGTTCAAAAGTTTGTAGTCAGAAGATACTTTTATTCAGCATGGATGCAATGACAGTAAATATATTTACAAGGATCCTGTGAAAATATACACTGGAGTAACGTCTGATTATAATCTAATCTAAACATCTAATAATGTCTAATCCTGTTACCACAGGAATAAATGAAATAAATTTGTTGAAATTAATTATTATTTTCCCTATAAAACTAGCTAAGTAGCACATATATAAAATACAACTGTACAATTACAATAAATGATAATAATACAATTTATAGCACCAACATAAACTGAATAAAAACAAAGCAAAAACACACCTGATGATCATTCTTTAATGATCATTTTGCAGAAGGAGAGTTTAAATGTGTTATTTTTTGTGCAAAAGGTAGATCGACATCCAATCAAAGTGGTTTGAAGGCACCTGCCAGCATAAATATAACTTCACAACTCATAAATATGAACCCTCTCTGGCCCTGAACAAAACGTTAATAGACAGCTCACTAGGATTTGGAACACAACTTTAAAGTCTCGCAAAACAAAATCCAACAGGGAAGCCAATGCTTAAACTCTGCAGACAGCCAAATTCAACAATGGCTGGTTGTGCTGACCTTACTAAGCGCCAGTGTTAACGGTAAACAGAGTGAACTCTGCCCCCTTCTCTTTTCTATGCCTATACGCTTCACACTGAGAGCAAACGGCAGAATGCTACATTCCCCGCTGTCTGGCTTGGCAGGAAAAGTTACCCATAAATCCCCAGTGGTGATTGACAGATTAAAAATGCGACCCCTGCCCTATGGCAGCTGCCTCAGGGGGCCCTTTGAGTTTCCTACATCAAAGGGTGAGCTCCTACGGGCTGTAGACTCTCACCAGTGGCTGCTACAGAGCCTCGCACACACATACATGCATAAATGCCACTCATATTCTCCTCTCTGTGAAATATAAATGCATTTTGGTAATAACGCTCACCATTGTCCACAAATTAATCACCAATCTGACAGCCTCAATATCTTTCCGTCTTATCTCTTAAACACTTTGGGGATGAATTTTTTCGATTAACACCTCAATTATAAAGTGTAATCTCACCTGTCGTGGGCTGCAAATGATATCATAGAATGTGAAGCATGAAAACAATTCCAAATAAATACATTTAGCCATCGATTCATATTTATGATATGACCTCTGCAGCATTTCTGCTGCATTACCGAGCCCTAGCTACACCGTCCCTTGGCAGACCTTTATAAATGCAATGGCTTGTGATAATTACTTATAAATATTCATTGAAATGTCATGTTATTGGTGAGATTCAGAGTGCCGAGTGCTCCATTTTCTTTGTTAGTTAAACTCATGCTCATCTCCTGTCTATGAATATTCATATATTTCAGGCTGGGACAAATGGTGCGGGTCTGTCTATGGACAGTAAGTGACTCACTTCAGAATTTGAAGTGGTCATCTGTCAGTCTTGGCACCCAACTTGACCATAACTAACTTCAACACTCCACCATCGAACACAACCTGCCACATTCCTGTTCACGCAAACCTTCGTCACAATTTAGATTTTTAGTGGCAAATCAGTAGAGGCAATCGTTGTTGTGCCATGGTATTTTTTGCATCCTGTTCATTATGTACTCGCAATCCAGTTTAACCAGGGGAGAATGTAATTAGCTCAGTGTCATTCTTTTTAGCACAAACATGCATCCTTTCTATGCAAATTAAGCTTAATGGTTAGCCTTACTCACAAAACTTAGTGCTAATTGTGTGCTGAAATTAACTTTGCACAATTATTGCTCATAGTTAAAAAATGCCTAAATATTGATTTATTAATTGCTGACCTTTTCAATAAGAGACACTGATCTCTTAGCATGTTGCTAAGTTAACAGTCTCTTTAGGTCTGCTTAACAACACAAAGCTACTGTAGGTGACTTGATATACAAATTATACCAACTAATTGCAATTGAGAAATTAATTGTCTGGTGAGTGGTAGAAAGTTAATGTTTTAGTGTTTAAAAAAATGTACCCCATACATTAAACTCTACTCTGAACCTAACCCTATATGTTAACAAAAGCAAAAATGCTTTTGCTGAAGCAAACATGAAAATTTAGCTTGCTTCTACAAGGCTTTGAGCCATTTTATCATGACTCGTCGTGTTTCACATGACTTGTGCAGTTCTGTACCAGGTGAGCAACTGAGCAAGTTTACAATGTCAGAAAAGCCATAGGCTATTTATGGACCTGGTTATGTGATGTGAATGTCAAAACAAATAAGTTTTACAAATCCCTCACCATGGTAAAAATGTTAAGGTTCTAACCTAGTGTTTTCCGCCCCCTGTAATTATAAATAGTGTAAAAGTTGTTGGTGTTTTACTGCCACTAGTGTTGATTTCAGCTGGTAACTGCAGTAAACTTGTAAAAATGGAGGTAGAGGCATGTTTGATCAATGATTATTTCATTAAAATTCATAAATTGACTTTTTTTCATACATATATAGTAATATAATATAGTAATAAAACAATAAGTGTCTGCAACCGAAAGCCAATTACACAACAGATTTGACATTTAGTTGAAAATGCTATCAACCCAACAAATAAATTCATCCCCCAAAGGCAACATTTTTTTTTTAACTAACTGACTATGAAATTATTCACTTGTCCTTTTCCCCCGTTGGCCTGTAAGATCTGCTGACTCCATCCACCATTGTCTGTCATTTTTAAATGAGCATCCACTCATTCCCTTAGGCCTCTCTATCCCTAGCATATAAAAGCATGTTTTTACAAGAGAAAGAGTGCAGATGTTGAAAAAAAGTGCCCAACCGACCAACGGCACACCCATCACATACTGTACATCTGCCCCATTCCACAAAAGCCATCTCACCCGGTGGACACCCTCCAACCGATGCAGATCTGATGGCCACTCTGATAATGAAAGCTGACGCCGAGAGTGACTGATGGCCCCCAAACAGAAACATAACAAAATTGGTATAATACATATATGCATGCATGAGCTTGCAAATTGGCAGTGTGCATACATTCTCCATCCCCTGCAGTCCACTGTGGTGGCCCGTCACCTCCTGAACAGGATTTAACTCGCAGGGGGCATATGCACAAGCAAGGACAAGGACAGGCTGTTCCCAAACAGCCCACAGCATGTTGCATTTTTCAGGAGGTGAAGCCATGTGTTATTCATGAGCGCTGGTTTAGAAAAGAGAGGGTAAAATAGTGTCACCATTTACCTAGAGCTGGCCAGCCCGCACACAAAGCTCTTAAGTGCCCTCGGCGAAACCACATGCCTAGTTATGGGAAAGAATGATACACACATGGCTCTGACAGGGTTAATCCCTCTTGGCGGTGTGTTCAGGAAGCCATTCGTTCCCCCTCTCATCCTCTACACTTTATTATGAAGCACAAAAAAGGGAAAGCAATGTGATTTTTAATCATCTGTGAGGTGAGTGACATGAGCAGAGAGACTCATTAGCTACAGCTGAAAGCCTGAGTGGGTCACGTGACGGGCACAAAAACATTACAGTCATTCTCTTAATTCTGCTTGGCTTCCTTCCACCGAGCAGACCGTGCACATCAAAATCATCATCATCCCTTACATATGCTGTACAAGCCAATTACTTCAGCTGCTAAATTTATATATGGAAATCAATCAACATGAAATAGCAATAACTTATTCCTTATACATTGGCAGTCTCAAAATCCAGGAGCATGCTTTCTAAGACAGCATTCTGCATCCACAATGACAAAAAAAAAGGAGTTTTCAAATTAGAGGGTTGCAAATTGGTGCTCGGGGGTCTGCAGAAAATTGCTAAGGTCAAAGGTTAATTGTGAAAAGCACTTTACAAATCAGTTTGAATTAAACCCAATGTTTTTCTTCAGGTTTCTATATCTAACATTACAGCAGTATTATTGTTTACTAAAACTATTAAAAACTGTTTTTGTGCATTCCAACAAAGCAAAAATGAAATAAAACGAATCTTAAAAAGTAGAGATTTTTAAATATAAATATGAACTAAATATAAAAATGTATTAAACAAACTAACAAAAAAATCACAATGTACATAAGAAAATTATGAATACTTAAAGTAAAATTAAAATTAAAAGTATAAAATTAAAGGTTCAAATTAGGGCTGGGCGATATATCGAATATTAGCGATAACATCGGAATAATTTTGACGACAATGTACAAATTGAATATATCGGGAATATCGAATATTTCAAATTCAAGCATACTTTCCCAAAAGAACGCGCCGAATGTCCAAAAAAGGAACCTGTAACTGCTGACTGCTCTACGCCCCTCTACTACGAGAGCTGTAATGATAGCGGTTGCCAGATAACAAGAGTTTAAATCTCCGAATCAGAGCTCCACTGTTACAAGGATACATTTTCTGCCCGGTGTTTGGTTATTTTAAGCAATCTGGCAACCATGCGCAAGTGCTCACTCCTCATTGCGGAAGAGCCGCCGACGATAATCTGAAAACACTAACAAGCTGGAATTGAGCGATCTAATGAAAGCGTCGTTCAGCCGGTCTGTGTTCTGTCGTGAGATCTCAACTGTATTGTTTGCATTTGTGATCGCAAAATTAATGCACGCACTTACTCGACCGCTGATGTTTGAATAGAGAAACATAGGCTATGGCCATTTGGAATTACTATTGGGGAATTTCACTGATATGTTTACCAGTTTCCATAATATAGACAGAGAGAATGCAAAAGTCTTTGGTATTCATTTATATATATTTATATATAAGAAATAGCTATGTGCTTCAGCAACTAGCTCCCCATCTAAGAGGGTTTTTAGTGTCAGTAGGACCATAGTTTCATGCCACAGAGCTTCTCTTAAAACCACAGACAGTTGACAGACTTGTGTTCTTAGCTTAAAAACTTGTTAATTTTTTTTAAATAAAATACTTATCCCAGTTGCATAGTTTAAATTGTGAATTGCATGCACTAAAAAGAAGAATGCACTTTCTGTAACTGTTACTTAATTTGCACTGCTTCAGTTACATATAGGCCTACATGTATTCATTTAATAAAAAGCAATAAGTGATCTCTTGGTCTAGATTTTTTAACTGCTTAAATTAGCCGTTTAATCTAAATTGTTTTTTTTTTTTAATGGGCAAAAGAAAATCATGTTTTATTTTTTATTATTTAAATGCAAATGCAAACATATCGAGATATATATCGAATATCGTAAAAATCTTGACAATATCGAGATTTTTTTTCCAGATAACGAACAAACGTTTGACTCATTCTCGAGTCAAGAACCGTTTCTGTTGGACGTGTCTGATTCGAGAACCGAGGAGCTGATGATACTGCGCATGTGTGATTCAGCGTGAAGCAGAATGATACACAGCATGAGCGCGGGTAAACCGAAGGCTTGAATCAAGGGCAATCATCACCAATGACGTCATTACTTTGAGCGCACAAGAACCGGTGAACCGTTTTCTTCAACCGGTTTATTGAATCGAACTGTCCGGAAGAACCTGTTTGCAGAAAAGAACCGAACTTCCCATCACTACTGGTGATCTGAAAACCGATACAACCGGTTCCTGACTCGAGAACGAGTCAATCTTTCGTTCATTATCTGGCTTGGCTTGGTGTTCATCTTCAGTTCTCTCTTCACAGCAGTTCAGTCAGTGTACTGTTTGAGTAAATGAATTACTCCGGGATATTGGTTTGTTTGAACTCAGAGGGAGTGTCAGCCACATTAAAAAAGTTAACAGCTTAAGTCATTTGTCGATTAATGCTTATTGGAGACGCAAACCGTTTCAAATGATTCAGTTCGATTTGGTAAACTGGTTCAAGAAGATCCGGTTACATCGAGTGATTCGTTCGCGAACCGGATATCACTTAACTGCAGTGTTTTGAACGGTCTCACAACAGACCCGGAAGAGAAGACAATACTGAATAAAGTCGTAGTTTTTGCTATTTTTGGACCAAAATGTATTTTCGATGCTTCAAAATATTCTAACGTTTTATTACCTTTCTGGACATGGACAGTATACCGTACACACACTTTCAGTGGAGGGACAGAAAGCTCTCGGACTAAATCTAAAATATCTTAAACTGTGTTCCGAAGATTTGGAGGCTTGGAACGACATGAGGGTGAGTTATTAATGACATAATTTACATTTTTGGGTGAACTATCCCTTTAATTATAAGCTTGTTTCCTCATGGGGACAAAAAAAAAGTCTCCACAAAGACAAGGATTTTGGATATTGCCATCTTTGTGGGGAGATTTTGTCCATAACCTGAACCACACACACACACACACACACACACACACAAAAACACATCTCTTAAAATCATAAAATGGACCAAACAGCCAACATATTTTAGTCTTTTCTCTTTTACATTACAGCTCAGGACAGTCACTTTTCATTTTCCTGAGTCATTAGTCACATAACAAATGTTTTTTGGTCTCTCTCCTGGTAGACCCCGTAGCAAGGTAGTTACTATGGTAGGCACTATGTTTTCTGACACAACCATTGCTTTCATAAATAAGTAACTAATCATTTGGGCTTCCCATTTTCATGAGTTCCTGTTAGATTGTTCCACATGTTTCCACACTGAAACCCCTGCAGTGAACACAGCCTAAACATATTCATCACCGCACCAAAAAATGTTGAATTTATGATCACCGGTATTCCGACAACTCATGATTTTGAATTATAGGAGCAAAAGGACATTTCACAAGCTGAATCTCAGACAGGTCGGGCTCATTTGAAAATGCCAGAAGTCTTTCTTCTCCGCCCCCCGTAGAGATCATGGAATGATGGTAAATGACAAGCCTGTTGGGATGTACATTATTAATAGCCCACCACTGACTCACAATGCGCTCTTTCTCCTTCTTTACACACGGCCGCTCATTTGCATCCCCCACTACGGAGACCCACACCACATTCGCCCGTTTGTGACTCAGACGTTGGTCTTAAAAGGACAATCATTCTAACCTGAAGAATCTGTGTCGGGTTTGACAAGCGGCCATCTGTCGGTGTGTGTGTGTGTGTGTGTGTATGGGAGTGGGAGGAGACTTGTGAAATGTTTCAAGCTAACTGAAGAACTCCTACACTTTCAGCCTGACAATTACATGCAAAATTATGCTAACTGCTAACGTGTAATTATATGGTGGTGCATGAACGTGGATGTCATTGTGAAGGGTTACGTCTGGCTGGGATTCTCACACACAGCTGGAAGTGTGTGTGTGGACTAGCCAGGATGTTGTTATTGTTCATTTCAGAGCCACATAAATGAATCCATTCCAGAGGTGGGCTTATCCCATGCTATGTTATTCCCCGTGTCGAGACTCAGCTAATCGACCCACCCAGAGAGACGCTGACTGGGTTAATCTGCACATCTTTTGTGTTTACTTCCATTTGGACCGATAAGATCCCATTCTACATCTCTTTCCAGCTTTTATGTGCTTTCTTGAACAATCAATAAAAGGACAGAACTTGGCCGGAAATTGTCTTCCTGAAATGCAACGCGACAGCTGAAAATGTATCGCATTTGACATAAAAACGACAAAGAGCATGGAAGATATGCAATATAAAATGTGATTGGTTATGTTCAACAACATTGTGCATGCAAGAAATCCCATAACAGCCCTTCAGACGGTTTAGATAAGAGCGCATGGGGAAAGATGTATTAGGGAAAAGCTGCCACGGAGCATCATTACTTTATAATCCCACATTGGGTGAAAGAGGGACAGCTGGGTCTAGAGCCTTTTAAGCAAGTTTTATTTTTCATTTGTCCTACTTTATCTTAATCCAGGCTCAGGGTATGCAGCAGTTTGCTCCCCCAGACAGACTGCCACATTCAATGCTTTGAAATAGATACTGCTTTTCTCTTGTATAAAAGCTTCAACACAAAGCTGCTATTTTGAGAGAATACGTGAATGGATTTGCATTCAAGCTAAGAGCTAAATATCTACTTCTGCCAAAAAAAGGAAAAAAAAAGAGAAAAGAAATAACAGGCTCCACTAGTCGCACTTGCTATTTGTCATTCTGCCATTATGACAAGCGTCAGATTAAGCAGTGGTCCTGTGGCACACTGTACATATGTTAGGTGGATAATACTGTATCCCCCAATATACTGCAGTCTAGCATTGCATGGATTAATATATTAGTGTAAGACCCAGATTCAGTATTCTCTTACTGATGAACACTTTAATATTACAGAACAACAATAGCTTTTCATAAAATGCACAAATCTTTTTGTTTGTCAAAAACCTTGAATTGCAAGAGCAACAAAAGCGTTGAATTTAAAGAGCGATTTACTTGCTATGGCTGTTTAAACCTTGGTGAATAAAGTCACTTAACATTTTCTTGAAAAAAAAAATGAATGGATGCATGAAACTCCCTGCTGTAAATACAGGCTTTTGTCCAAAGACACATATGTCAGAACATGTGCTGAATTTGAATTAGTTTCTTCTCAACTCTTCTCAAAGTATGCGTGCATTGTCATGTGACCAACACTGTCTTTGTATTGTCAGCCATTTATGAATAAGATTTCTCTATGACATTGGACAAAAAAGTAAGTCTGAATTCTTGATATTTTAACTGACAATTATAATTTTGATTGAAATATAGCTGAAATAAAATGTAAATATTAAAGGGATAGTTCACCCAAAAATAAAAAGTACCCCATGATTTACTTATCCCCAAACCATCCTAGGTGTGTATGGCTTTCTTCTTTCAGATTAATACAGTCAAAGCTTTATTAAAAAATGTCCTGGCCCTTCCAAGCATTGTATGGGCATTATATTATATTATGGGGGTCGAGCTTTTGAAGCCCAATAAACTTCATCCATCCATCATAAAAAGTTCTCCATATGGCTCCAGGGGGTTAATAAAGGCCTTTTGAAGTGAATTGATGCATTTATATAAGAAAAATATCCATATTTACAACTTTATCAACTATAATCACTAGCTTCTGCTAACTGTCATACAAATGTTCATAAGAGAGGGGCGTTTCAGTGGATGATGTAGGACGTAGGCGTAGCGAGCTTCAGAAGGCCTTTATTATCCCCCCGGAGTCGTCTGGAGTGCTTTTTATGATGATGGATGCAGTTTTTTGGCTTCAAAATCTTAAACCTCATTCACTGCCGCAGCTTGGAAGAGCCAGGACAGTTTTTAATATAACTCAGATTTGTATTTGTCTGAAAGAAGAAAGTCATATACACCTAGGATGGCTTGAGGGTGAGTAAATCATGAGGTCATTTTCATTTTTGAGGGAACTGTCCCTTTAAATAATGGACTTACTAAAGTCCTAAAATTTAAATAAAATAAATAAATAAACAAGAATTTAAAACATAATATATACTTATTAAACACATACTTACATATTAAAACATACAATAGCATTATATAACTAACACTAAAATATTTTTTTTTCCCAAAAGTATGACTTACTTTCTTCTGTGAAACACAAAATACATTTTTCACATAGGTTTTCTTGGTGAAAAATGCTTGGTGAAAAGTGTGCACAGATCAAGCCAAAACTAATGTTTTTCCAAAAAGTCTCTCTCCCAGGACATTCACGACTCGACTAGAACAGTTAATCACATCACACGTGTGCCTAATACTGAAAAACACGAGTGATTCACCAACAAACAAGCACAGAGTGAGCATTTCATAGCTCAACAACTCTCCGTGTTTACGAGTCCCATAAGCTGAAATATCTAACAGATGGGCACAGCCGCATCAGACTTGTCGTGGCAAAAACTGCTCACTTATCACAAACAGGCTGATCCCATGTATACAATCAAATTTTTTTTCCACCTCAATCCGATTGCTGCTTTAATCTGAGCTGCGGGACTAGACGAGGTCTCAGAGATGTGTGAAGGATTGCTCGCCCTCACCCCTGCCTCTTCACCTGTTGTACCCCTCAGGATCCTCCGTCTTCATGAACCATCCGCTCTGCCCTTATGCCGCAGTCACGCTGGAAATGGTCCAGCTCTAATTAGCACATTAATCACTGCTGAGGAGAAGATATGGCCGGCGGTGAGCTGGGTCTCCTGGTGTATGACCCGAGTCTCATCTTCCACAAGGACGAGCACTTAATTCACGAGCATCGTGCAGCACGAGCTAATATCCAACCTGATTTGAGGCTTGCAGGAGTGCTGAGTGTGAGTCTATATGGACTCTAGAGAGAAAAAAACGATTCCTTTCTCGTTCTGGCTTTAATCGTACATAATAAATCATCTTGTAAGGCTTGCTTAGACGACATATTTTTCAATGCGGTAATTATGACTTGGATTTAAAAGCCACGTAGCATCATTCAGCAAATCTTGTGACTGAAAAAAAACCCCACGTTCTAAATTAATAGTGATATAATGAGATTTAGGTCTTGAAGAACGGCACTACAATCACCTAGTATTCCCCTTCCTGCTATTTATACATGGCCAAAAATATAAAATGCTATTTGGGAGTGTGAGTATGCAGACTTCAGGCTAAGAACTACCGCCGAGTGCATGATTGCAAATCATTTTCACCCAGCATGCTCTGCTACCCAGCGTCCTCTGGGATAGTAAGCAAAAGTCTGTAATGGCTCTAAGGGCTTGACTCTCCCTCGGCAGTTAACGATGTCTATTTTAAGAGCTCATTTCATTTCAAACGGGGAAACACTTTAATCATTTCTTTCGGCGAGCTGGTAGATGCATCAAATTTGACATTGGCCTTCTGACATTTACATCAGATCATTAACTAACAATGAGCCATATATTTGTTAACAGTGTTGGGGAGTAACTAGTTACATGCAACGGGATTACATAATTTAATCACAAAATAAATCTAACTGTAATAATCTGTTACAGTTACTTATGACAACGTTACTGATTACAAAGGGGGTTACACCTTAATATTTTCTGTACAAAGCAAGAATATGTTGAATAATATTGATTTGTTGCTTTGCCTGTTTTTGATATGCACAATGCCTCCTGCCATTTAAAGGCCGTTTAGTAAAGCAATGCTATTCTGATGGTTTTGATTGCTTCTCTATTAAATTTGAGCTGAAAGCTTTAGCCTACAAACTGTCTAAGAGTTACCACCCTGGCGAGTGATACAAATGTGTTCCAGTGTTTTAAGTGTATTCCAGTGCTGTGCTTTAAAATTAAATTATTATAATCTTAATTCAAGTTTGTTCAATTTAGTTTGTTAAACATTTATTCATCTTAACATTACCATCTTAACAAAATCAGTCAATAAAAATAGTTCATGTTAGTTCAGGTCCATTAAATGCTTGATTTTAAAATCAAAATGTAAAATAAAATGTATTAGTAAATACTGAAATTAACATTAATATTAATAAATACTTTAGAAGTATGTTTCATTGTAAGTTCAAGTTAACCAACAAAAAAAAAAACATGAATAAAGTATTTAAATAAAATATGGAACCATTTAATAAATTGTGTATTGCAAAAGATGCAGCTTGTATAGAGGGTCGTGTGGAAAACAGGCACCAGGAAATTGCTGCTTAGTGTTTTAATGAGCAAACTTTCAGGAATCTAATTAGCTGCATTCCAATTCTAATCAACAAACTTGCTAATCCAGTTTCTTCTGGCGGTGGAGCTGTATATGGTGACGTTCCTGTGCCAGAGGGCTGGATTACAGCTGAGCCAAAGGCCCAGAGTGCAGTCACACAGCAGGAGGACACTGCCACAAACAGACAAAAAAACTCACCAGCAGCCTGCCACAAAGAACTCGTCAAACAAAACCTCGGGCCATGTCTGAGAGGGATAGATTACTTTTATTTCAGCATAGCTACGCTTCACCCAGAATCACTAAGCATGGTGGAATTCATCAGAAGGTACTTACTGGCTACTTCCAGCGAAGCGTTTCTGCTAACGGCCTCTCCTAGGTAATTACGGGCAACACAAGTGTAAACTCCCTCATCAGGTTTGCTGCGGCGTCCGTGAACGATGCGCAGGAAGAAAAGGGAGCCGCTGGGCAAAAGCATGCGGTGAGAGCGAGGGTCATCCTTATCGGTTTCAACGTGCTCGCCATCTTTATACCACTCCACTGTGGGCATGGGTCGACCCTCTGCCTTGCAGTTCAGAGTGGCCGGCTCACCCTTTGACACGATCAGATCAGAGGGATCCTCCACTATCCTGGGGGGAACATCATCCAGACGTGGGCGGGACCCTGTGAGGAATCAACATTGAAGGTTAAAAGCATCTGGCTAAAAGCATCTGGCGGATGTAATGTATATCAGTGCCAGAAATTTACTTTTCCAGTAAGCAGTAATATTAGTCCCCTGAGATTGTAAGGGCAATTTCTGGAATTACTGTACCTTATTAAAAGTATTGTGTTGTCCTTCATGTCTAAGACTTAAATTAAGTCAATCAATCAAAGTGCTAAAAGCAGTTACCAATAAAATGTTAACAAAATCAACGTAAGTATGAAAAGTGGAATCGAAGCTGAAGCTACTTTTCTTTTTTCATCACCGGTGACTAATCTAAATGCTGCTTGCCATTAAATTCATGCACCCGATAGATACGTGTGTGATTGGTTATAATGCTCAACGCTGCAAAAAAAAAAAAAAGAATAAAAAGAAATATTTGACGTCACATGAGCAGATATAAATGTAATGAGCAATCAACACAATTTATTCAACTTCACATTACACTGAACAGTTTTTCTCAGTTGCCTTGGTGCATTTCTCAAATCAGAAATGAAATTCTCAAAACTATTTGTTCAACCTCCACATCATTTAGTCACTTGTGCACATCAAAAAAGCAGTTTCTCATTCTTTTGAACAAGTTGCGGTTGCTTTGCTACATTCATGCAACTGATTATGTACATTTATCTGCGGTTTCCTGCATCATCATTATCTTACACCCCAAAACATCTAGTCATAAGTTCATCGTATAAGTTGACAATGCAAAATGGTTGCTCTAGTTGTCATAAACTGTCAAGCATATTTTCTACACATTTCAATTCGACATTTTGTAAATTCGCCATGAATTGTGCAGGTGAATCTTGACTTTCACTAATGAAGAGAATGTTGATCAGCTAATGATAAACCAGTTCGATGACATTTCGACCATGCTTCTGCTTTTGGTCAGGTTGAAGCCAGCCTCATTACGTTGTGAGATGGTTCACTTGATTCCAATTCCACGTTGCATTGCAAGGGAAGATATTCGTTGTGATATAGATGAGAATCTGTGGGCTGGCAGACCGGCACGTCAGGAGGTGTAGACAGACTGCAGTTCTTCATACAGTGTTGCATGCAAAAGCAAAGTTCGGGGTTTTTCCTGTGTTTGCCTTATAAGTTTGTATTTTTGCCTTTGTGCCCAGATTTCATTTTCTTTTTTCTATCACAATGACGTTAAGTATTTTTTTTTTGTCAGAGCATTAGTAAACTGTGAATCCTATCCCTATCCTATCTCTTTCAATCAATATCCCACATACAGTAATGTGTAAATTTGTATTTTTTAAATGGATATATGGCGAACATAAGAAATGCAGACTTCTGCATTTCAATAGAGTATCGGTTCTTGTGTCATTGTTCACAAACAATATCAAGTCAAAATGCTAAGTCATGTTGTCAATATACCAGTGCACTCTGTTAGTATTACCTGAAATAATCTATAAACAGTTTGGATAACAGTTACTGTATTGAAATGCAGAAGGCTGCACTTCTTATGCATGCCATATTTCCATTTCAAAAGAACAAATTTATACACTACTGTATGTAAGTAGTGTATGGATTGAAAGGAGTAGGATTCTGGATAGGATTCACAGTTACCCTTTTTACTAGTAAAAAACATATTGCAAATTTACTTATATAGAAAAGAAAAGGAAATATGGGCACACAGGCGAAAATACAAAATTAAAAAGGCAAAGAGGAAACCCACCTTAGCCTTTGTAAAGCCATGATTTACAACATGGTCCACAGTGACCCTTGTTTCATCTGATATGCGCCTATGTTCTTGGCCTATTCTGCTTTTTCCTGTGTTTTGCCTCTGTACCCTTCCACCATGCATCCTTACTCCTATTCCTCCTCTCAGCTGTTGATCCTGTCATTTCCTGGATGTTCATCGAATGTCAGAATTTTTAACTAGGGTGGTGTCCTCTGTCTGTGCTTTCCAATAGAAGGTCCATGAGATACACCTTTGAGCTATTTCAGAGAACCGGTTTATAACTGGCTCTTCATTAGTGAAAGTCAAGATTCACCTGCACAATTCATGGCAAATTTACAAAAAGTCTAATTGAAATGTGTAGAAAATATGCTTGACAGTTTATGAAAACTAGATCAACCAGTTTGCATTTACAGTTTTTCTCAGCTTTGGTGCATTTCTCACATCACTATTTACATTTGCACAACAGTTAGTTCAACCTCCACAACATTTAGTGATTTGTGCACATCATAGTAGCAATTTTTCATTCCTTCGAAAAAATTGCAAATGCTTTTGGACATGCATCAATTGCTTTCATACAACTCTCTGCTGTTTTATAACATTATCATTTGCTTATGTCATGTCAGTCAAAATTAACTATACTTGTGAATGCTGAATAGTCATTCCATATAAAACTAATAGTCCTCATTTCATTGCTTGAGTCATTACATACAAAAATGTTGAACTAGTTGTCAAAATCTGTCAAGCAAATTTTAAACATTTTTTTTTTCTTTTTTTTTCCTGGAAATGTCTCCTAAATAAAACAATTTCTCTCAGGTGAATCTCAACTTTCACTGATGAGAAGGGGTGTGTGAAGCATCTGCTGACTTCTTTTAGACACTTTTTACAGGGACATAATCCCTGAGAATGAGAGGGGTCTAACTGGAGACCATCGGAGCAAGCATGTTGTGGTTTTGGATAATGTGCATTTTCACCACACAGATGCCGTCAGACAGTGGTTTGCAGCACATGATAGGATGCTGGTGGCATATCTCCCTGCCTACTCACCATTCCTAAATCCAATAGAGGAGTTTTTCTCTTCCTGGAGTTGGAAAGTATATGACCGGCATCCACATACCCAAATGGCCCTGCTAGCGGCCATGGATGCAGCATGTGATGACATCACAGCAGAGTCCTGCAGAGGGTGGATTTTCCACTCGAGGAGATACTTTCCTCACTGCATTGCAAGAGATGATATTCGCTGTGATGTAGATGAAATTATGTGGCTAGACAGAGAGGAACGTCTGGATGTGCATGAATGATTACAGTACTATGTATGTTGTATGTTCAGTTCCAATATGTACTGCAATATTGTTTACAGTTGTGCACAACTCTACCCAAAGGGTGTTTATGTTTGTTGTAAATAAGGGTGTATTTTTTCTTTTGCACAACAAATTAGAATTGCAAAGAGCATATGCAGTAAACATGTGAAACATACATATTTACTGTTTTGTACTCAGTTACCTCACTAAATACAGTAATGAGTAACTTTACTGTATTTTTCAAATAGCTGTGCAAATAGTATATAGTGCTGTCTTGAGCATTTTTAGGTAGTCATCAAAGCGACTGACAAAAACTATGACTTATACGATAAACTAATGACTAGATGTTTTGAGGGGTAAGTCTATTGCACAGAGAACTACACAATCAATTGCATAAATGTAGCAAAGTAATCGCAACTTGTTCAAAAGAATGAGAAAGTGCTTTTTTGATGTGCACAAGTGACTAGATGATGTGGAGGTTGAAAAAGTAGTTTTGAGAATTTCATTTCTGATTTGAGAAATGTACCAAAGTGACCAAAGCATTTTGACTATCTTGTTTGTGAACAATGATACAAGGACTTTTCATTCTGCTAGCACTGGTATGTTCATTGACATAAATACTTGCTTTTGAGAGATGAACTTGTGATTTTGAGCAAGTTACTGTCACGCTGTCTGGTCTCTGTTTCCCTGAGTCTCCACTAGTGGTCTCACTTCCCCATAGGCACCTCACCGTAGGCACTACAATTCCCACAAAGCCTTGTCCCTTCATCACAGTAATTGCACTCCTGTTAATTGCACTCAGGTGTCTTCACTTGATAGTCATTACCCTGCCTATATTAACCTGTCTTTTCTGTTTGTCTTGATGGATACCTTTCATTTCGTCACCCTGTTTCCTCGCCTTCCGAGTGTCCACGTCTTCCGAGTTTTCTGTTCCCTTTCCTGTTCCTTCCCGGTTTGTTTATTTTTGGATGGATTTATGGTCTTGACCCCTGCTTGTTGGATGCTGATTTGATTACCCATTAAAACCCTCACTGCTTTTGGATCTCTCATCTCCTGTGTTTCTCTGGGTTCCAATCATAATGTCGTAATGTCGAGATCCAGCGGTGTGGGACTTCATTCCCGCTCCCCAGCCAGTATGGTGGAGCGGAGGGCGAAATTCTTAAGATTAACCATCCTCCGCCAAGAGGGGATTGAGGTGGGTGCTATGGCACAAATGTTCTGGACCCTAGCGGATGGTATGGGATATAATGATGCGGCCCTAAAGGACACTATCAACACCGGGCTGGATGACCCAGTGCCTAGAAATGAAATGGAGCAGTTGGACGCTTTTAATTTCTGGGAGTTTGTGATCTACTTACAACATCGGTCTCAAACAGGAGGACTGCCAGCCCAGCGCCACTGCACAAGATGGCCGCCAGCCCAGCACCACAGCACAAGGTGGTCGCCAGCACAAGATGACAGCCACAGTTGACCCTCCAGAGTCGAGTCAGGTTCCCGTTGACCCTCCAGAGTCGAGTCAGGTTCCCATTGACCCTCCAGATTTGACTCAGGTTCCCATTGACACTCCAGAGTCAGGTCAAGTCACCGTTGACCCTTCAGAGTCGAGTCAGGTCAAGTCACCGTTGACACTCCAGAGTCAGGTCAAGTCACCGTTGACACTCCAGAGTCAGGTCAAGTCACCGTTGACACTCCAGAGTCAGGGTTAGTCACCGTTGACACTCCAGAGTCAGGGCTAGTCACCGTTGACACTCCAGAGTCAGGGCTAGTCACCGTTGACACTCCAGAGTCAGGGCTAGTCACCGTTGACACTCCAGAGTCAAGTCAAGTCACCAGTGATCTTCATGGGCAAAGTCAAGTCACCATTGATATTTATGGGCAAAGGCAAGTCACCATTGATATTCATGGACAAAGGCACCTCACCATTGATCTTCATGGGCAAGGGCAAGTCACCAATGATCTTCATGGGCAAAGTCATGTCACCAATGATCTTCATTGGCAAAGGCAAGTCACCATTGATCTTCCTGAATCCAGTCTAAACACCACGGAACTACCAGAGTCTCTCCACGTCTCTGTGGAACTACCAGAGCCTCCCCACGTATCTGCTGAACTACCAGAGCCTCTCCGCGTCTCTGCAGAACTACCAGAGCCTCTCCACGTCTCTGCTGAACTACCAGAGCCTCTCCTCGTCTCAGCCGAACTACCAGAGCCTCTCCTCGTTTCTGCGGAACTTCAAGAGCCTTGTCACGTCTCAGCCGAACTCTCTGAGCGCTCGACTGATCCTGTCGTGGCCACGGAGGCCACACTTAACTTGTTCATGTTCTTTGTTTCAGACTTGCCTAACCAGAATTGCTCTCCTGTGTCATCGATCCCACTGTGGTGGTCTTCTGCGCCGCCCGGGTGGGCTTCTGTCTCGACCGCACAGATGTGGTGGTCTTCTGCGCCACCTGGGTGGGCTTCTGTCTCGACCGCACGGAAGTGGTGGTCTTCTGCGCCGCCCTGGTGGGCTTCTGTTTCGACCGCACGGATGCGGTGTTCTTCTGCGCCGCCCTGGTGGGCTTCTGTCTCGACCGCACGGATGTGGTGGTCTTCTGCGCCGCCTTGGTGGGCTTCTGTCTCGACCGCACGGATGTGGTGGTCTTCTGCGCCGCCCGGGTGGGCTTCTGTCTCAACCGCACGGAAGTGGTGTTCTTCTGCGCCGCCCGGGTGGGCTTCTGTCTCGACCGCACAGATGTGGTGGTCTTCTGCGCCACCTGGGTGGGCTTCTGTCTCGACCGCACGGATGCGGTGTTCTTCTGCGCCGCCCTGGTGGGCTTCTGTCTCGACCGCACGGATGTGGTGGTCTTCTGCGCCGCCTTGGTGGGCTTCTGTCTCGACCGCACGGATGTGGTGGTCTTCTGCGCCGCCCGGGTGGGCTTCTGTCTCAACCGCACGGAAGTGGTGGTATTCTGCGCCGCCCTGGTAGGCTTCTGTCTCGAGCGCAAGGATTTGGTGGTCTTCTGCGCCGCCCGGGGGGGCTTCTGTCTCGACCGCACGGATGTGGTGGTCTTCTGCGCCGCCCTGGTGG